>NW_007233354.1:150603-273099 GCF_000164805.1 Carlito syrichta | reverse complement strand
AAGATACAGAAGGCCATTACATAATGATAAAAGGTTCAATCCATCAACAAGAAATATCCATCTTAAACATATATGCACCAAACATAGGAGCACCAACTTTCATAAAGCAGCTCCTAGGTAAACTAAAAACAGATATCGACTCCAATACCACCAAAGTTGGGGACTTCAATACCCCACTCACAACCCTACACAGATCATCAGGACAAAAAATCAGCAATGAGATCCGAAACCTCAATGTGACTCTCAATCAAATGGACTTAATTGATACCTACAGAACCCTCCATCCAAAGACCACAGAATACACATTCTACTCATCACCACATGGAATGTACTCTAAGATCGACCACACACTTGGCCATAAATCAAGCATAAGCAAATTTAAAAGGACTGAAATTTTACCATGCACCTTCTTGGACCACAGTGGAATAAAAATAAACATTAACACCAACAAGGTCCCCCCAAAACCTACAAACACATGGACACTAAACAGCATGATGCTAAACAACTCCTGGGTCAATGATGAAATCAAAACAGACATTAAAAGATACATGGAAGCAAATAAAAATGAAGAAACATCTTACCAAAATCTCTGGAATGCCATGAAAGCTGTAGTAAGCGGGGAATTTATATCCCTACAAATGCACATGAAGAAAATGGAAAGATCACAAGTTAACAGCCTAAGAAGCCACCTAAAAAAGTTGGAAAAGCAAGACCACAAAAACCCTAATTTCAGCAGAAGAATCCAGATCACCAAAATAAAAGCCCAAATCCAGGACACAGAAGACAAAAAGATAATACAAAAAAAATCAATGAAACAAAAAGCTGGTTCTTCAAAAGGATAAACAAGACTAGCTAGACTGACCAAGAAAAAGAGAGAAAAAGCCCAAATAAACACAATCAGAAACACAAAAGATGAAGTCACATCTGATCCTGAAGAAATACAAAAGATCATCAGAGACTACTATGTACACTGTATGGAAACAAACTTGAAAACCTTTCGGAAATGGAGGACTTTCTATCATCACACAACCTGCCTAGGTTGAAACAAGAAGAAATTGAGACCCTAAATAGACCAATAACAGTCAAGGAAATTGAATGCATAGTAAGAAACCTACAAAAAAAAGCCCTGGACCAGATGGCTTTCCAGCAGAATTCTACAAGACATTTAAGGAGGAGCTGATACCAATCCTACTGAAGGTATTCCAGGTGATTGAGAAAGACGGAACTCTCCCCAAATCATTTTATGAAGCCAAGATCACATTGATACCCAAGTCAGGTAAAGACCCAACAAAGAAAGAGAACTACAGGCCAATATCTTTGATGAACATAGATGCTAAAATTCTCAACAAGATCCTAGCGAACTGTATTCAACAACACATCTCAAAAATCATCCATCATGATCAAGTAGGCTTCATCCCTGGGATGCAAGGCTGGTTCAACCATGAATGTAATTAAATACATCAACAGATGTCAAAACAAAAACCACATGATTATATCATTAGACGCAGAAAAAGCTTTTGACAAAATCCAGCACCCCTCTTGATAAAAACCCTCAAACAGCTAGACATACAGGGAACATACCTCAAAATAGCAAAAGCCATCTACGAGAAACCCACAGCCAGCATACTCCTAAACGGACAAAAACTGGAACCATTACCCCTGAAAACTGGAACAAGACAAGGATGCCCACTCTCACCCCTCCTGTTTAATATAGTATTGGAAGTCCTGGCTAGAGCAATCAGAGAAGAGAAGGCAATCAGGGTATTTAAATAGGAAAAGAAGAAGTCAAGCTATCTCTCTTTGCAGATGACATGATCGTGTACCTTGAAAACCCAAGAGAATGTGTCAAAAACCTCCTTACACTGATAAAGGCCTTTGCAAAGCCTCAGGATATAAAATAAATGTGCAAAAGACAATCACATTTCTTTACCCCAATAATAAACAAACAGAAACCCAAATAAAAACCACAATTCCATTCACAATAGCCACCAAAAAAAATGAAATACCTTGGCATCTTCCTAACCAGAAACGTGAAAGATCTTTACAATGAAAACTACAAAAGATTGCTCAAAGAAATCAAAGATGACACAAACAAGTGGAAAAATATCCCATGCTCATGGATTGGAAGAATCAATATTGTGAAGATGTCCATCCTACCTAAGGCAATCTACAGATTTAATGCAATAACCATCAAATTACCAACAACATTCTTCTCAGACCTAGAAAAAACAACACAGGAATTCATATAGAAACACAAATAACCAAGAATAGCCAGAACAATCCTCAGCAAAAAAAAAAACAAAGCAGGTGGTAATACATTACCAGACTTCAAACTTTACTATAAAGCTACAATAATCAAAACAGCTTGGTATTGGTTCAGGAACAGCATATAGATCAATGGAATAGAATTGAGATTCCAGAAGCAAAACCTCAATTTCTCAACCAACTCATCTTCGACAAAGCCTCCACCGCCTACCACTGGGGAGAGGTGAACCTATTCAGTAAATGGTGCTGGGAAAACTGGCTGACCACATGCAGAAGACTGAAACAGGACCTCTATCTATCCGCATACACAAAAATTAACTCTAAATGGATCACAGACGTAAATGTAAAACCTCAAACCATAAGAAACTTAGAAAATGAAGGACATACCCTCATGGAAATTGGAACTGGCATCCAGTTCCTGAACAAAACCCGAAACCCACAGGCCATAAGAGATAAGATAGACAAGTGGGACCTCATTAAACTGACAAGCTTCTGTAAAGCCAAAGAAACCATCAAGAGAGCAGGGAGACAGCCTACAGACTGGGAAAAAGTATTTGCCAACTCCAGGTCTGACAAAGGCTTAACATCTTGGATCTACAAGGAGCTCAAACATGCTGAAAAGAAAAAAAACAAACAACCCCATTATAAAATGGGCAAAAGATATGAATAGACACTTCTCAAAGGAAGACATCCGAGCAGCCAACAGACACATGAAAAAATGTTCAACCTCACTAATCATCAGGGAGATGCAAATCAAAACCACACTGAGATACCACCTAACTCCAGTCAGAATGGCAATTATCAATAACTCAAAAAATAACAGTTGCTGGAGAGGGTGTGGTGAAAAGGGAACACTTCTACACTGTTGGTGGGAGTGCAAACTAGTACAACCTCTGTGGAAAATAGTGTGGCGATTCCTAAAAGCTCTAAATATTGACCTCCCATATGACCCCACAATCCCCCTACTGTGAATATACCCTGAAGAACCCAAATCACTCTATAAAAAAGATACCTGCTCACGTACGTTTACCGCAGCACTGTTCACAATAGCAAAAACCTGGAAGCAACCATGTTGTCCATCAAAAGAGGACTGGATTTAAAAAATGTGGTACATATACATGATGGAATACTACGCAGCCATAAAAAAGAACAAAATCATGAATTTTGCAGCAACCTGGATCGAACTAGAGTCTATAATACTGAGTGACCTCTCACAGAAACAAAGATCTGAGTATCACATGTTCTCACTCATATAATGGACCTTGAACATCCAATGTAATACTATAAGAAAATGACTGACAGTGGTGGGAAACTATGGGCGAGAGAGGGGAAGGGAGATGGGATTAATGGTAGTAAATATCTGTCTGGGGATGGGGAGACACCTCTTATCAACAAGGGTGCCTGAATGAAGCACATTTGTATACCTAACCCTTAACTGTACCCCACAATAATATAATAAAAAATATTGATTAAAAAAAAAAGATATTTTCAAGTCTCCCTTATAGTGAGGTATAATCATGTCACTAAGTTGTGGTTAATATATTGCAGATAAAGGTTGAATGGATTTAGGGAATATCTTCTAAGTGAACTGATTCAGTTAGCAGAGGTACCCTTCTTTCCTTCTCCACCCTCTTTCTTGGAATGCAGATAAGGCTATGAGAACCTTGAATGAAGAAGCTACAAGGAAGGACACTGCATTGGTTCCTAAAGATACTGTGGTTGACAGCATGTCAATCCTACACTAGGGTCTTTTACTAGCAGTTGAATAAAACCTCTAACTGATGTAGTTACTGATAAACTACATGAATGGACCCAAGTGGACATGAAAGCCAAATCAGTAATAATGGATTTTGCTGGGTTTTGCTATCTTAAATCTGAAAGACTTGGCATTATAGATTTAGGGAGACCATTTGGATCAAGAGTGGCTTTATGAAGGGGAATAAGTATAGCATGGGCAAGAAACTGAATTCAGAAATTAACGATGCTGGTGAGTGCATAAGCAGAGGTTCAGTGTGTCTATGAAGTGATCAAATTTAAAGTATATATCAATTAACTACTGTATCAAGTGTTGCTGATCTGAGTTCATGTTACAAAAAGGAAATATAAACATAAGGGATTAAATGGTGTTATCAACTAGAGCTGAAATATGGTAACGTTGCTCAAGTATTGGGGTAAAAAGTGAATTAACATTTTTTTCTGGATTTTTGTAAGGAAGTACCTTTCCACATGCGTATTGCAATTCCTCTAGCTATATCCAATAAAATAACTCTGCCGAAATCATCTGTTACTGCTGCCAGTGTGTTACATGGAGACAGACATATGCTTTCACCATGGCGTCTAGAATCTGGGAGTCCAAATCTGATATTTAAAAGAAAATGAAAAGCTCAAATCACATTCCAATCTAGAAACATATAACAGAATAATGAAATGCATAAACAAAATAGGTTATCTATTTTTACATAAAGAAAAATAAACTTTGCCTGGAGTAACAGCTAATTTATTAATTAATCACACCTGACATTTGCAATATGCAATACATAAAATAAATTTTAAAAATCAAAGTACAAAGTAGATTTTCTATAGATATTCATAACCCTATATTTTTAGAGGATATCAAGTATAATTTTATCCTTCCTTGATTAAAAGACATGAAAAAAACAATAGAAAACAATACCCTTACAACCAACTAAATTTTAGAATACTTTGTTCCCATACAGGAATCTTTTGTCTATTTTAAGCTCTTGTTCCTAATTCTGCTCTCATTTTTCGCTATATATCCTATCCTGCTGACACCAATGAATCTGCCTGAAGCAGGAACTTTCATTTTTCTAAAGAGTTATCTCTAAACTGTTATTGCTCTGTAATCAACCTTATTAGAATTGTAACATAAAAGCGAAAAGGTACTGAAAAAGGACCAGGAGAGCTCACTTTGAGAAAAGTACCTAAGACAATGTGCACAAACTCTGTTACATCTCTTTGATATACACAGGGCCATTTGGCTAATTTCTTGATTCTAGGGTGAATTTAGGAAATGCGATATGTTACAATATATTTTAAAATAAGATTAAAAAATCTTAGAAGGTACACCTCAATAAATTTTCATAACAATTGGCTCTTTAGGTGAAGAATATCTAAAAACAGAGGAAGTGGGTTTCCTTTCAAGGTGGTATTTTATATTAATAAAAAAACAAGCATTAAAATAAATGCTTCTATCAACAATAATAACAAAACCAAGCAAAAAATCATGCTTCCTCCTTAAAAACGCTCTTAAATACACTAACACATTTTAAAGCACTACTGAAGTGAACAAGGAAGCACAAGCCAGTATTCTGAAGAGTAATTTAATACACAATTCCTGTTTTTATTTTTTAAAGAAATCTCTTCATATCTTTAAGTTTACACAGCTTAGTAACAAACTATCTAAGCTTGCTATCACTAAATTAATTATCCTACAATGCAAGCTAAGTGTATGTGCTAAGAGCACACTCAAATACATCTTGGACACCTATCATAAGATAGGATGACAGCTGTGAACTAAAGAGGCAAGAAATCACTTTTCCCATAGAGCTGTAAATTCTACTCGGGAAAAAATGCCCCACACTAAGGACTTTCAGAAGTGCCAAAGGCTTATGTAATCAGCAAATCAACTAAGACCACTGAAAGACCATAAATTTAACAGTATCCTTCTAAAAGGACTAAGATTTGAGAAGCATGACACACTTGCCTTACAGCTAATGGAGTAGCTGGTTCAACCTTTGGCTTTTGCTTTTGAATGGCTTCTTCTTCATGCTTACTTTTCCAACCAAGCCAACCACTAAAAAAAGAGAAAATTTAGAATAAAATTGAGCTTCCAGGGTTTAAAATGTAAGTTAAAACTAAGCTAGTTATAAATTAGATATTTTTATTTAATTGTTATAAAATTACCTGGCAGCATTAAATAAAGCAGAAGTGAGTTTACTTGCAACTGCTAGTGCAACATGAGATAATAATGGTTGTGTGCTTCCCTGAAACACAGAACATTTGAAAAGAAAACTTAGCAGCTTATAAAGAAACAAAAATACTTTCTAAATAAGACTTACTTTAAAATATTTTTGAAAAGTTGTAAAGCCTGGAGTAGCAACTAAGCTTCTTTCACCGAGTAAAGTAAGAACTTTATTTTAGGAGCAATATAATAAGTTTTAACTCTATAGTTTAAAAATGAAATCACTATTAGTCTATTTTGCCATCAGGATTTCCCTCTTTAAATTGTGATTTAATTAACAAAAATTTTAAACTAGGATATTAAAATGACATTATTCTAGTTGGGCTACAGTTTTCCCATCTACACACAACTGGCTCCTTTTCCTCTTTTAAAAATTATATATACACACACACATTTTTATAAAAGTAGAAAGATAGGATAATTCCAAGAAGGCTGCTTTTAAAGTGAGAAACAAGAGCTGCCAAATCTAACACCTAACTGTTCCCTATTTTAGGAAGTAATTTTCACCACTTACATCAACCATAGCTGGCAGCTTGCTCTGTCTTTTCCCATTTATTCAACTCCCCTGGTGGGCTGACATAATTAACAGCCCTAAGCTTCTGACTAGTTCACCAGTATTTAAAAACAACTCAGCAGTCAAAGAACTCAAGGTCTCCAGAAACAAAGAAGTTTGTTTGTTTTACATTATCTTTGGTACCTTTTCAGTTAATCTAAATAATTTAGAAGAAAGATAACTGAGATTAATTTTACCCTCAATTGAAAGTTAAAATGTAAACTACTTAATTTTTCTGAGGCTATCCAACTTATAGACAAATTGAAAAATCAACAGTGGCTTTACTCATGATCAGTGAGAAAAATCATACCTCTAAAGCATAGAAGAAGCCAGTAAATGGATTGGACCCTACAGTAATATACTGAGACATAGCAGGTGGACTATTTTTAATTGTCGCATTAAATCCACCTATATTGGAGGCAGTCTTCATTTGATCAAAAGGGGAGAGAGTCATAATACCTAAAAATAAAAACACACACACACAAAAACACATGATTTAAATGCACACTGTCATTTTAGGTTATTAAACTTTTACTTCAGTTCCATTCTAAGATGCTAAATGCTTAGTTTTATTTAACAAACAAAAGTAATTTTTAAAAGCTACAAAATCAACATTAAAAATATTCAAAAATATTAAAATTGCCATCTATAATTTCTCCAACTTATAAAATACTACAAAACCAAAATTTAAATATTAATTATTTTAACAGATACAAAACTAGAAGGTACAAGAAGTATATAGTCTACCTATATCCCCAGGTTCCAATTCCCTTCTTGGAGGCAACTGATACAATTCTTATGCTAACATCTAGAGGTGTATACACACAAATGACAGCACACCAAATAAACTGATGTGTGCCCTGCCTTTTTTAAAAAATAAATATCAAGAGGGCATGCCTCATTCTTCCCAGTCATTCAATATTCCATTCGTGGACATATGAGATTAGACCTATGATAGACATTTATGTTGTTTCTCCTTTTTTAGCATTACAAAGAATGCCTCAATATACATCCTTAATGAAGTTGAACACCCATACAAGTCTCCCTGTACAGTAAATTCTTTTTTTCCCCCGGAAAACCACATTTATTAGTTTATACAGGTGGCATAGAGGGAGCCAGAGTACAGTAAATTCTTACAAGCAGAAGTGCTGTTTCAAAGGGGATATGCATGTTTAAGTACTGCTACATTGTATTGCAGAGAAGTGGTACTAACCACTCTTATAGAAAAGGTGAGAGAACACCTGTGCTCCACACCCTTCCCAACACAATGAAAACACACTTTCAAACATCTACTTTGTAGTCCAGAAACTCCGAGTGATTTATAATGCTGAGTTATTTTTCATTTCCCTAAGGTCCTAAGAACAAAAGTAGATAGCCTGATTGCTGACATCCACATACCTACTAGTGAAATAGTAGAGGAAACCCCTGTGTCATTTAAATTCACCTAACTGGCAAAGAGAAAGACAGGGGAAAGTGATCTTAAAGTTGTAGGATGTAAAAATCTGCTGCTAGATTCCAACATATGTGGACTCAGGTAGTATCTTCAAGCTTGGGTACTCATATAATACATGAAAACACCCAATGGGAGAACTTGAACTCACATATACCACAGAATAAAACAAGAGTTATTGTTACAGTTTCTATTGTTCCATATTTTTTGTACATAGACATTGCCTCTCCTTTGCCAGAAAACTGTCAAAAAATGCATTGTTCCTAAAGAAGAGTCCTGGGAAAGGAAATCTTTATAGTGTCATAAGCAAACTATTTACCAGATTTAGTGATTAAAGTCATCAAATAAATCCTTGTATAAATTGAGCTATTCTAAAAGACCAGAACACCTGTTTCATATTCATGAGTGAATTCACAATTCAGTATATAAAATGTACAAAATTTTACATGACAAAATTTGCATAAGATTTCCCTGAATCTAACAGAACAAGATCAAAGGGTAAATTGTAAGGCACATAAATTGAAAGTTGAGTTTTAAAATAGTTTCTCTTCATACTCCCATGCAATATAGCTGGAAGTACAAACTGCTACAAGATATCCAGAGGACAATTTGGCAATATATATCAAAAATTTTAAAGGAATTGGTTCTAATTTATTCTAAGGAAATAGCTGATTGGTTCAGAAAATCTTTACCACAAATGTTCTTTTCTTTCTCACAACGTAAGTCAACACTTTCAACGCCATATCTTGGATCCCGTCATCAACTGTACATTCTTTGTAATCTTGATTTCAACATACCACTTGTTGACTACCTCTTATCTTTTCATTTCAATTTTTCTAGTAAACGCCTCAATAATTCCATAATTTCATCAAGACTTCCAAAGCATTAATCCTACTATTTTTTCCATTACTTATCAAGCACCTCTACAGATCACTTCCCATTCTTACCCAGTTTAGATTTGTTTTCCATCATAATCACTCTCTTGCAAATACCTACAATTCCCCTATACACATCTCCCTTCACATACTCCCCTGGCTAATCTTAACCTTTTTTGACTTGAACTATTTGCATCCTCTGCTCTTGAAGCAAAATAGCTGATCATTGCCAAGAAAAATAATACATTTGGGTTTCAAAGTAAGGAACACAAACATATGGGCACATATAGATCAGCTCAAAATCCTATTATCCTCCTCAACCCCTCTGTTACCCTGCCCTCAATTCTTTGAAATCTGTTTGTAGAAGAATGTTTGACACTAATTTCTTTTTGTTGTTGTTGTTGAGTTGGAGTCTCACTCTGTCGCCCAGACTGGAGTGCAGTGGCTGCTCCCAGCCACTGCAGCCTCGACCTGCTGGGCTCTGATGATCCTTCCGCCTCAGCCTTCCAAGTAGCCGGAATTACAGGCATGCGCTACCACGCCTGGCTGATTTTTTTTTTTTTTTTTTGTAGAGATGAGGTCTCGCTGCCCAGGCGGGTCTTGAACCCACAGGCTCAGGCAATCCACTCACCTCAGCCTCCCAAAGGTGCGGGATTACAGGCTGAGCCACCGAGCCTGGCTGACACTAATTTTTTACAGTCTAGATATTGCTGACCCCACCCCTGTAGTATTATCTAACATGTTGTTTTGTCCTCTATTGCTATACATTGGTAGATGAATCTAAGGGACTACTGTCTTTTGAGTTACCAATTTTAGCATTATTTTTCATTGATTTATGGTGATATCGTTTATTTGCAATCCCTCTTCCTCTCCCAATATCCTTCCAAAATACCTATATCTCAATTTTCAATTAAATTAGCATCCATTGTTTTCATTATTAGTAATGATGTAAATATCTCTTATTGCTGAGAGAAGCCACCTACTATAATTATATTTCCTTAGCTGTGAGGTTTTTTTCCTGGAATTATTATTACCTTGTCATTTAGAGCTTTCCCTAAACATCTGAGGCATTTCCACACTTGGAAACACATTAAGGTTTCTCTTAATATAAATTTCCATAAAGTCAAACTCTTTAAATAATGTTCTAGGTCTACTATAGTGGCTAAAGAAGCCTCTTTTGACAAAGTGCTCTATCAATAGAGACCCAGTGAAATGAAAGAGAAGGCCATGTGACAAGCTGGGCAAAGAGTTCAGGCACAGGGAGCAATCATTATAAATGTTACAGAGTGGGAATATGCATGGTATGTCTGAGGAACAAAAAGAGATCAGCATGATGGAACACAGTGAGAAGAGGAATACTGCAGGAGACAGGGTCAGAGAGGCATCATAAGTCAGACAAGGTCAGGCCTTGTATGCTACTGGAAGGAGCAACCAGAAGAGAGATAATATGGAAGAAATGGAAGAAAAAAGGAGGAGCAAGTTTGATGGGAGGAAAATAAGAACTGAATTTTGGATATGATAAGTCTGGATATCCAAGTAGAAATGTTCTGGAAGGAGCTAGAAAAATGAGTATAAAGCTTAAGGAAGAGGGAAGAACTGGAGATAAAAATGAAGATGTTGTGATTCTATTTGTTTGTGATTTTGCAGCATAGGGAGTGGAAATGTTTACTCTTAAACCCACCCCAATCTGGCTTTTACCCTCACCATCCCACCTTAACTGTTCATATTTAAAGTCAATAAAGAGCTCTATGTTGTCAGATCCAGTGGACCTCATTCCTTTCTTGAATTCTATGAAGCATTCCACAGTTAACCACTCCCTTTCAAATTTATATCTACAATCCCAACTTCCTTCCTGAACTTCAGACTTGCATATCCAATTTGTCCACTTGATATCTCTATTTGAATGCATAATTGTATCAGAAGTTATTCTGTAAAAACACAAGTCTTTATTTGTTCACCTTAAACCCTTCTCTTTCTCTTTATTCTCATTTCCGTAAACTGTCTGATCATCCACCCAGTTGCTCAAACTTAAAACTTAAGAAATGCGTGATTCTTTCCTTTCCCTTGTTTCTCAAACCCATCCCTTAGCAAGTTCAAAATATATCTCAAATATGTCTACCTGTCTCCAACTCTACTGCCTCTACCCTAGATTAAGCCATCACTCTTTTGTCTCAAGCTTTCTACAAGTCTCTCTAAACAGCAGCCAAAAGGATATTTTGAAATGTAAAGCCCTACTTAGAATCCATCAATGACATCCACTGCATTTAGAATAAAATCCAGTCTCTTTGTTTTTGGTTTTCATCCTCATCTTTGTTTTCAACCTAACCCTATCCTGTTTTCCTTTCATTCTCTACAGGTAAGTCACAACAACCTCAGTTCTGTTTCTTGAACACTCATGAGGTCTTCATGGCCGGCAGTCTATATTCTTGCCACATCCTCTACCTAGTATGCTCTTCCTACAGCTCTTCCCATAGCTAGCTCCTCATCTCTCAAGTCTCAGTCTAAATGTCAATTCTTCAGAAAGGTCTTTCCTCACCGGTCTATCCAATGTATTCTCTTCTTTATTCTCTATAATAACCTGCTTATTTTCTTCATGAGACCTACTAACATTTTGATATTATCATATTTACTCAGTTTGTTTATTGTTAGTCTCTTTATCATGAGAATGCAAGCTTCATCAGGGTGTGTCTTGTATTTCTAGCACCAATACTGGTCCCAGGGACATAAAAAATATTCATTTGTTTGTTGAACAAATTAATCAGATGTTTACATAAAGACATACATACAATAAAGTTTACTGCACCTTTTGTGTTTTACATTTTGTAGGCTGGGGATAAATGAATAGAATAAAATTTTCTATCCAGTCATTTTCCCTAGCCAGTTTCAATGTTCCAAAGTTTAATTAACAGAACAGGGAAGCTACCCTGAGCTGAACTCAACCCTTTGGAATTTTGCAGCATTTTTATGTTAACAAAAGTAAAGACATTCTAAAATGTTTACCAACAGGTTTTGATTACAGAGTATTCCATACAAGAGCTATGCAGTAAGTTGAAAAAGATGACCTGTGTGCCAGATATCTTCTGTTAGTCCCTCTAGATTCACATTCCTTTCTTGTCTCCCTGCTCTCTTTCTCCCAGGGGCCAGTCTATATGGAACTTGCTGACTTTGAGTTGGGTTCACACAATGGGATTGCTGGAATGCCTCCTCTGTGCTTGTTCCCTTGGTCAAGTTCTACTCATTCTTTCAATCTCAGATTAAAGTCAACCTCCAGTTTTCTGATGCCCTCAATGCTAAGGGCTTTCTCCTCTGCTCCCACTACAGTGGATCTACTTATCTGCTACCCCAACCATTATGTTTTAGTACTGTAGCTATTCTCATATGATTGTAGTCCAACTAGACATTTACTTCCAGATTAAAGAGACCATGTCTTCTCATCTCTGTATCCTTGATACCTGACACAGTAAATACTGATTGAAAGAAGAAATCTGCTTTTATCTATAACCTGCTGGTTTAACATTTACATTTTTAAAAGGATGATTTATATGGTCAATATATGGACCAAAACTGCCTGCAGAAAAATTAAGTCAAATAGGGAGTGACTTAAACTGTACAATACTGCTACTGAGGGCATAATTAAATCTTTATTAAAACTGCTACCATTTCTTGTGTGTGTGAGAAAGCAGGATTTATTGAGAGGACAGAAAAGCTCCCACAGTGGGAGGGGACCCGAAGAGGTTGTCCGTGCTACCATTTCTTAAAGACATAAGCCTATAATGCTCTGAGTCTAAACTAATTTCCAAATATCTCACTAAAGGTAATTCATTTTGTCACATACAAATAAATGTCTATTTCTAATAGAAAAATACTTCAATAAAAAAGTATAAGAAGTAAACTGCAATAGAATTTGAACTAGTAATGCTTACCAACACTAGCGTGATCAATAATAGTGTCAATATCTTGTAGACCCCATTTCTTATAAGCCAATGGTGGTGGTTGTATGTTCTCATTGCCTGAAGCTGCAGCTGTCAAAAATAAATATTAGACAATTCAAACTGAATTATAATGAATTAAATGTTTTTTAAAGCATTAAATATAATTTATTATTATAAAATTTCAACTAATAATGAAGCAAAGTAATGAAAACAAGGCATAAAGTGAGATTTATTCATACCAAGACAAATAAAATGTAAACATTTAAAAGACTAAGTTGGTTGTCACAAGAGATCTTAGAATACTCAATTAATTAGAGAAGAATATTAAAAATCCTAGAATACTACCAAAAATCAAGGTGAATTCAAACTGCAATTGATGCCAAGTAAGCAATTTCTCCCTCTTGAGAAAGTATGTAAAATCCTATCTATATCAACATGTGCACTCCAGTCTGGGCAACAGATTGAGACTCCAACTCAAAAAAAATAAAAAAAAGAAAGAAAGAAATAGTGCATCTTACAATCCATGGCATCTTGAATTTGATGAGACACCTTTTCAAAAAACACAACAGCATCAGAATCTAAACTATGGGAAGTAAAAATAAGAATTCTTGATTATTTGTGCAATTTTCATCCCAAAGTCTGAAAATAATGCTTTTGCCCATATACACATTAAGTATAGGCCTCTAGCTTTTCTCCATCCTCAAGTGTTCAAAGCTGGCAAAAAGAATCTGATGTTGACTCCCTGCTGGATTCTGCCTACTGTGGGAAAATACCCTGTATGCAGGGGCATCTTTAGGCTCAGCAAGGACAGAAGCAACAGAGTCACAAGATTTTAGTATACTGGCCCTACAGCTGCAGGTCTAGTGAGAAATTTGGTACTTCACCTAGATGCAGCTGAATTCCTCATCCCAATGTTGACTGCCAATACTGCTGCAACTCTTAACTAGCCAGGGTATATTGTTGAAGTAGTGAAGAAAGTCTATTATTCCTGTGCTGGCCACACTTTCCACTGGCAACATGTTAGAGTACTAATATTTCTGCCCTTATCTCTACCTTATTATGCCAACACGTTCTCTCATCTCTATAGCAGCAGGGTTTTTCTCTTAAATCTAGTTCAGAAAGTCTTTTAAACTTAGAAGACATACTTAATTCTGTACACAGGTCACATTACATAAAATAAACATCATCAGAAGTTAAACATTTCTTGCCAAAATATTACCTTTTGCTACCTGATTTCGACAAGCACGAAGAGACTGAAAAAGACTAAATCCATCAATAGTCACAATGGCAGCTGGATATAAGATACTCAATTCTTCATTCTATTTAAGAAATAAGAAAAATAATGATAAACGTTCTGAAATAGATATGCCCTTATTTGGCTTATTTTATTAAACCTGAATTTTGCTTATTTTATTATACCTGAATTTCATGAATAATGTGAAAAATACTGTGACTAAATTGTCAACCACTCAACACACAAAAGCACTATCAGACAGAAGAATGACAAAAATAAATAGAAAATTAATTTCAGAATGGCTTTTGGCCAAAGACTTAAAATTCTTCTCAAATATAGCCTTTTGTATGTGTTGAACAGTGGTCTCAGTGAGATGATAGATGGTGAGAGTAACAAAAAATTGTAATTCCTAAAAATTAAACAGTCATTTCACAAATACAATATGTAAGACTAAAAACAAAAACTCACTTAAAATCCCACATCTTTTAATGCACATTCTCAAATATGTTCATATGCATTTGCATGAGACTATACCACAGTGTTCTATAACATGGTTTTATACTCAGTATGTCAATGATATTTTTCCATTTCAATAAGTAAATCATTTTTATCATGGCTGTACAGTATTTCATTATATATACCCACATTTACTTAACTAGCTCTTACTAATGGACATTTAATTTGGCCTCCTGCTTCCACTCTTGTTCTCCACAATCCATTCTCCACACACAGCAGTGTGATCTTTGTGAGGCATGGTAAATCAAACCATTTTCCTGGTTAAAATTCTCCAATGGCTTTCTTCTGCATTTACAAATACAACCTAAACTCTTTAACCATGGCTGCAAGATCTGGCATATATGTCTAATGTCACCACATAACAGTCCTTTGCATGTACTTTGACATTCTTCTCCCAAATCTTCACCTGCCTAATTCTTCTGATCATTCAGGTCTCAGCTCAGATATCAGTTATTCAGAAGCTGCGCCTGGGTCACCATCTCAAACAACACCTCCATTCTCTTGCTACATTACTATCTCATGAACATGACTGACTTCCTTCATAGCACCCATCTGAAACTGGAATTACCCTGATATCTCTAGTTGTTTACTCTTGGTTTACTCTTGGTTTCTACCATCCCCAAACTATAAGCTCCATGAAAGTAGGGATCTTATGTATCTGGTATACCAACAAATCCTCGGTAATTAGAACTGGCTCATGCACATAATAAACAGTAAACACATATTTATGAGTGAATTAATATGTTTTTATTATTTTAAACATCACTGCAATAAATATCTTTTATATTAGTGGGATATTACTTTAGTATAAATCCTTTTAAATAGATCTGTGGATCACAGAATTTCACAATTTTCTTTTTTATACATATTATTAAACTGCCTCAAAAAGTATCAATTTACACTTCTACCAACAATACATGAGAATGTCTGTTTCTCAATATGGTAATCAACAGTTTTGTTTTTTTGTTTTTGTGATTTTTAAAAAAGTCTAGGGTTGTCACTCTTTTCCTTAGAAGGAGCTATTTTACTTTACATTATTATTATTTTTTTTTTGTCAGGGTCTCCTCTGATGCCCAGGCTGGAGTGCAATGGCACATTTGTGACTCACTGTAGTCTCAACCTCCTGGCCTCAGGTGATCCTTCCTCCTCAGTCCCCAGAGCAGCTGAGGCTATGGAGAATGCCATTACACCCAGCTAATTTTTTCTTTTTTTCTTTTTTGTAGAGGTGAACTCTTTCTATGTTGCTTAGGCTGGTCTTGAACTCCTGGGCTCCAGCAACGGCCTTAACCTCCCAAAGTGCTGGGATTACAGGCATGAGCCACTGAGCCCGACCAACAATTTTGTTAATCTTCATTTTTGCTCATTTGAAAGGTGAAAATTTATTTCACTGTTTTCTCATTGTTCTTAGATTATTATTAAGTTTCAAAATTTTCTCATGTGCTTTCTAGCCAATTATATTTCTTCTATAGAGATCTGCCTTGCTCCTTTTTCTACTACATTATCAGGCTGTTTCTATTTTTAAAAGATTTTTGGGCCATGAGTCAGACAGCAAAGAAGCTGGCATGCATGTTCACATGACAGGTTCACAAGGCAGCATGTACAGTCCACTGAGCATGGTAGTGGGGAGACAGCCTCCTCATAGACTTTGAGACACTGGAAGACAGAAAGGACCTAATCACCAGCAAGTCAATGATCTCCAAAACCAGATAATCTTCCTAAAGAAAACACACAAACAAACACCAATGGCTCAAAATCTGTAGAAATTGTGCTAAATGACAGATATCTTTTTACAGGAACCACAGAAGTTTTTTTGACATTCCAGAAAGATACTTTCTCTTTTCTTTGAAATCTTTTCCTGCAATGACCCACTGTCAACTCTACTACACTCACTGCTCCAAGAACTGAATTGGAGGTAATCTGCTTCTGTGATCTTTGATCTGGCAGTACATTAAAAACTAGCTATATCAACCTCCCATATGACCCCGCAATCCCCCTACTGGGAATATATCCTGAAGAACACAAATCACTCTATAAAAAAGATACCTGCACACGCATGTTTATCGCAGCATTGTTCACAATAGCAAGAACCTGGAAACAGCCATGCTGCCCGTCAAAAGAGGACTGGATTTAAAAAATGTGGTACCTATACACGATGGAATACTACTCAGCCATAAAAAAGAACAAAATCATGAATTTCACAGCAACCTGGATGGAACTAGAGTCTATAATACTGAGTGACCTCTCACAGAAACAAAGATCCGAGTATCACATGTTCTCACTCATATAATGGACCTTAAACATCCAATGCAATACTATACGAAAATGACTGACCGTACTGGGAAACTATGGTGGGGGGAGGGAGATGGGATTAACAGTAGCAAATATCTGTCTGGGAACGGGGAAACACCCCATATCAACAGGGTGCCTGAATGAAACGCAATTGTATACCTAACCCTTAACTGTACCCCACAACTTCACAGTAAAACAAAAAACAAAAAAACAAAAAACAAAAAACATTGTTCTTCTGCCATGATCAATAGGAGAATAAATCTATCATATATTAATTACATTAAGGTTTTCTTACTAATCAGAAATAGCCTTTTATTATAGTTTTGCTATATAAATACTAACAAGAAAATAATGAGATACATGAAAAATTTGAAAAAATAAAAAAATAAAAACTAGCTATATATATCTATACGCACACACACACACACACATATGTATATATGTATTATTATGTACATATATGTATATATGTATTATTTTTGAGTCGGGGGGGGTCCTCACTTTGTTGCCCAGACTGGAGTGCAGCGTCACAATCATGGCTCACCACAGCCTCCACCTACTGGGCTCAAGCGATTCTTCTGCCTCCCAAGTAGCTAGGACAACAGGTGTGTGCTACCACACCAGGCTAATTTTTACTTTTATTTTGTGGAGACAAGGTTTCGCTATGTTGCCTAGGCTGTTCTTGAATTTCTGGGCTCAAGAAATCCTCCTGCTCAGCCTCCCAAAGTGCTGGTATAAGCATTTGTTATAGGTATAAGCCACTATGCCCAGTCTGAAGAAATTTTTTACACAAATGCTGATGTGTCAGATCCAAAGATGCTTAGGTACCATACAGAATAACAACACAAACTTCCATTTCCATGTTTAATAAAAATTATTTCTCAGCTAAAAGATTATTTTCTTGGCTTGTAAAGCAAATAACAAGCAAATACTTAAACATTATATTTTTCCACCAGCTCTATAAAAAGAGTACCATAGACATGACCAACTTCAAAGTGTTCAAAGAAACTTCATCATCCAGTGAATTTGTAGAAAAGTAGAAAAAAGTATGAGGGGTATCTTCAATTCACAGATTATCTTCTTAGATTTCCAACTTCTCCTTCTTTGTTTCCTTCAATAGTTCCATTTTCTCCTATCTCCTTATGATGAATATTATCAGCAACTAAGACTTAAGTCTCCAGCCCGTAGTTTTATTTTCCTATACCTCTTACTTGGAAGAATTTATTCACTATCTGTGACTTCAACCATCATCTCATCTAGTTTCTGTGCCTAGACAGTAATTTTACATCATTACATGATACTGGTATCTTCATTTTATTTTTCACCATCACTTCAAATTCAACATGCCCAAAAACAAGTAAATAATAATCTTTATTTACTGCCAAAGCAGTCCAACTTTGCCGATGTCACTTCCAGGATAAATATCTTAGAGCCATCCTTAGTTCATCTCTTTTTTAAACATTCTACATCTCTACACAAAAACCAAGTCATAAATTGCTCCTTCAAAGTAATTTTTGTACTGGCCCTTTTCTCTTCCCATAGATATTCTAGTTCTGGTCCCCAGCATTCCACATCTATTGCAGATAATGTAAAAAAATAGATAACTAGTCTCCCTGATTCTAGTTTATACTGAAGAAAGAGATCTTTAATGTCCCTTTGATTTCATCACTTTCTTCTCACAAGAGCTTTAGGAACTTCTCTCATCTCCTGAATTGATTTTAATTTTTACTTGGCTTTTGAATTTGTGCAAAATTTGGCCACTTTGCCTATTCAACAGCTTCTCATTATTTTATAACATAGGTTTCTCTGTTGTTGCATACACAGTCCTACATTTGAATCTTCTCTCATTTTTCTTCCGATTATCTGAAACATTTCCCTCTTTGTTCCCATTATCTAATTAAATTCTACACCCATAATTCAAGGCTTAATGCAAATCTTACCTTCCTTGATATAATTTTCTCTTATTATCTAAATATCAACCTTCCATACAACCCAACAATCCTCCTTCTGGGAATATACCCAGAGGAACTCAAAACCTTCTACAAAAAAGATACCTGAGCATGCATGTTTATTGCAGCACTATTCACAACAGCAAAAACATGGACCCAACCATGCTGCCCATCAAAAGTGGAGTGGATAAAAAAATGTGGTACATATTTATGATGGAATATTATGCAACCATAAAGAAGGACAAAATTGTGTACTTCACAGCAATTTGGATGGAATTAGAGTCTATCATACTCAGGGATCTATCATAGAAACAAAGAACTGAGTACAATATGTTCTCACTCATAAGTGGACCCTGAACATTTAACATAACACTACATGAAAGAGTTTGGCAGTAGTGGATCACTGTGAGGAGAGAAGGAGGGCACATAACATTAATAAGCGTAACTGAGGTCCAATGGAAGGCCCAAACTTCACCTGTACAATGACTACTTACATACCTAACCCTGAATTGTACCCCATTCCTTAAACATAAATAAATAAATAAAAATGTTCTTATTGTTGTAGTCCTTTTGATCTCTCCCTTCTGTAAACTTGTATAGAGTGTATTCTGGACAAATAAATTAGGTACTGCTTTATATCACTGATCAACTCATTCATTTAGTACTAGTCTCTCTTATAAGATTATTAATTTCTTCCATACTCCAAATCCATCTATCATGCAACTTAAGTCCACATACACACACAATATGTACATCTGTTTAAAGTCTTTTGGAGGCCAAGCTGTACAAAAAAGAAAGGCATCTTTTATAGTTTTGACTATGCACACTGAAAAACAAATAAAAGCATATTGGTTTAAACAGTTTTACGATTATTTTTTTGACTGTGAGATAACCAAAATCTTATAAGGCACCTAAGAAGTCAGACCCATAGGTAATACACAATATTATTTTCTCAGTTAAAATCTTCAATGAATATAAAATAATACTCATTATAAACAAAAACTTAATAACACTTTTTCTAAGAAATAGTTAAGTACTATTTATAATAAGCCCCAAACTTTTTCTTTTAGTATGGGTAATTTTGACACCTAAATCCAAATACAAAAGACATAACGCTATATAATACCACATTGTTCCTTTAAGACACTACTAAATTCTTTAAAAAAGAAACTTTTTTGGCTTCTAGTTAAAGTGTTTATTTTACTGTAGAATGAAACATACAATATTTCATTAAATAAGTAAAAGCAAGACTGGTATTTGTTACTCAGCTACAAATAGATTATATTTCTAGAATGACAGCAGAGTCAACTGTGCCACAAGACAAAGATATCTTTTAAGTTTCCATCCAATAAAGAGGGGAGACAATGCTTCAAAGTAACACCACTGTTACTGATTTAACACAGTATTTTACACTACCTGCTCAGTCACACCAGGATGTCGTGGGATTTCATAGGTCCTGCATTTAAGCTGAAGCACTGGATCCTCATTCAAAAGCTGTGCAAGCAAGAGCACACCACTCTAGGAGAAAGTACAGAGAAGAGTCCTACTTGTTTTTTAAAACCCACATGCCTGAAAAGGTATGACCACGTAGTGGGTACCATTTCCCTAACAGTTTTTCATAGATACCAGGTAATCCCTTTTCAGAAAGCAGCTTTTCTTCTCTTTATCTTCCACCAGAATTTTCCATAGCCTGTCCTAGCCTCCACCCCTATAAAACTACACATTTCCAAGCAGCTGGTAATGAAGTCACAAACTAGTATAATGAGGATGCATAACTAGGTATTGTCATCAACTTAATAGTATCTTATAACTATTGAATTTCAACTCACTTCAGTGTAGAAGCGTACATAACCTGAAGTAAAGCCCACCACAATGCAGGTCCAGTCAGGACGTCCAGTGGAACTCCTGTTACCAAAAAAAATAAAATAAAATTATTATCTTAATAGCTCATAAATCAAAGCAAAGAAAACAGATAACACTTATCTTACCTCTTTTGGCTTGCTAGTGGAATACATAGAGCACTGGTCACACATTCTCTGGAAAAAAAAATCATAAGCTTATTTACTGAACTTATCAATTAATTTTGTTTCTCTATAATTTGATATTAAGGATTAGTAAGTGGAAGATTACTTCTGTGAATCAGCTTTATTCAATGCATAGGTAAAAATACAGTAAAACTCCAATATAAGTAGGGTCCATAAAAGTTATTCATATGAAATTTAATGTCATATGCAAATGAGGTTAATAAAAAATAGGACTTTTCACTCTAATACTACCAGGAAAGCATGAAAGTAAAGGAAACAAAACTTTACTTACACAACCAATTGTATATAGAACTGAGAAAATCCCAAATGATCACGTCATTCCCTACTATCCCTCTCCCTTCTGCCTCAGCTAAGAACTTGAGCCTGTGCAGAGGGTCGAGGGACTGCCAGTCACATTACATGCAAACTGCATTTCTGCTGGGTATATTATTTTAGGGACTTCCTGTATTTCAACTTGTAGGCTTCCTTTTCTACATTTTGCAGAAATTGCCCTGATAACCTATTTCTAAGTATATGTTAGGTTTGATGTTCACTAAAATAAATTTTTTTTCTGGTTCCCTGAAAGAATTTTTTTTTTCTGACAAACTTGAAATATTTATCAGAAGCTCAGAGACAATGCCTCAAAATCAAAACAACTCCTAGACTGACTTTTGTTTATGCTATAAAACTTGAGGCTCATTACTAGCTTATTCAAGAAACAATAAACACTCCTGCACCATACACCATACTAGGTAATCATTGAACAAAATTATTCTTTGTGTTTGTTGTTTTTAAAGTTAAATGTTTGCTCTGTATTTCTGACAGAAATCAAAGTTCTTTATAGTGCTTAAACTAAATGATCTAAGGAGAAATATTATCATTTATTTTTAAATAGCAGAAAACATTTCACTGAGTATTGACAATTGTGTCTGGGATGTACTAGGCACTTCCACTTGGTTGTCTTTTATCTGAATTCAAAGTCTGAAGGATCTTATTCATTCTGATCAGCTAGTTTTCAGTCATAAGAATTTAACTGAAAACAGTTTTGGTCTCAAGATTCTAGGCTAGCAGCTCCATCATAGAGATCATGGTTTAAAAGTTTTACAGGTTTTACATTCAAATAGGAATTCAAGTAGGTTTTACATTCAAGTTTCCTACTTGAATGTACCAACTTGCATTTCTGAAGTATTTATGAATTTTAAGAATTAATGTAGCACTGCACCCTTCAAGTACAAGCTCAAAACAAAGCAATGACTGTCCTTAGCTTTTTTCATGAAGAAAATTAGTAATGGAGTACAGAGGGAAAAGACAAAATGTGAAAAGAATTTCATGGGATTCTTTCTGAATTAGTCCTTAGATTTTCTTCAAACAAATTTTTAAAAATCACATGATGCATAAAATTAAAACTTGCTGACTGAATCATTCTCTACAACCTCTAATGACAGGATGCACATACATTTACTAAATATTCCAAATAATGAAGTTTCTTAATAGATTCACTTATAAGTCACACAATTTCATACATATATCTAACACACAAAGAAACAAAAAATTAATGGCACCTACCCTTCTTCAACATTTAAAGAACCACTCCAACCAACAGCAAATTGCATTTCTTCCTTTCCTTTATCACTGTATTTCCATTTTGCTGAAAAATTAAGACATTATATAAAATAACTTCAGTTATACTAAAATAGTAATTTATAAATTTTGGTCTTTCCCTTTAGAATGATGAGTAGAAAATGTACTAGTTATGTACTGACTTGTGTCTTTTTATAAGTAAATATAAGATAATGTTTTTAAAACCTTATAAGATTTGTATAAAACCACCTATTCTCCTGGCCTTTAGTCTTTTCCTTCATCCAGTTGAACTCACATAATGAAGCCAGGCACAGTGTCTCACACCTATAACCCCAGCACTTTGGGAGGCTGAGGCAAAAGGATCACCTGAGCCCAAGAGTTAAAGACCAGCCTGGCCAACAAAGTGAGACCATATCTCTACAAAAAATAGAAAAATTAGACTAGCATGGTAGTGCATGCCTATAGTTCCAACTACTCGGGAGGCTGAGACAGGAGAATTGTTTGAGCCCAGTAGCAGAGAAATACAAAAAAGCAAAGGAAATAAAAAGTGTTATATAATATAATATATAAACTACAGATGCTACCATATAATGTGTACAATAGACATAACATTTTTTCTTTTGACCTAATCCATTTTCTGTCCTATCCTATGCATTAAAATTAAAATAATAAAGGCTACTGAAAATAATAAGATACTTACGCACTAGAAATACAGCTTTTTGCTCCCGAGCTATAACCATAAGATCATTGGTTGGAGACAAGGATAAAACACAATCTTGAAGCCAGAAAGCCTTTTGTGTTTTGCTAGTATTTCCTTCTTCCTGTTGGTAAAATTACAATTACTATGCAAGCAAAAATATCACTTGGGATTTGATTCTACTCTCCTAGTCAATGAAAAGCCTTTTCTTAAAAGAACTACTTTATTACTTCATCACTTTATTCCAGGCTAATCTTTCTAGTTCTTTGAACCAATTTAGAACTATAAGATGACCACTGTATTTGAGTATGAGAGCCAGCATATTCTTGAGACATTTCTTTAAGCACTCCTTTAAAAATACTTTAGCCTCTTCTTTCTTTCTAACTGAAGTTTTAGTTCCTCTCTAGTCCTACTCTGACTTTTTCATTCTTTCCATTTCAAGACTTTTTATTGCAATTAAAAGTCTTACTACTCTTAACTACCTATTTATTCTGTGATGGTATTTTCCCCACACTAGACTAGAAGCTCTCTAGTTGGAAAAGCCTGCTCCTTATATTAGTATTCAACTCCACATGTAGCACAGTCCACTAACAGCATATATGAATAAATAACAGCATTCTCTACCTCTTTATTTGTATTCACAAAGACACTTGGATAACCTACTACCTATTCTTGAACATAAAACTATAAGACAACGAGCAATCAATTAAAAGTTAGGATATTCAATCCTTAGTAATGTTTTATCTTAAGTAATATTAAGTTTAACAGTGCAAGATTCTGGTTGACATATCCATGGAAAGTACAAGTTAGAGAGATCTAAGAAAGGGAAGAATTACCACAGTATTACAGCCTTCTTAGTTGGGCCTAGAATTCAGTGCCAAATTATGATCAAGCTCTGTCTGCCACTTCCCCACCAAATGGACTATAAGCAATCCTAGAAGCAAACATGAATTCTGTTCCATAAGGACTAACCATGATGAAAGTATGGGAAACAGACAGATGTCACTTGACTTGGAAGCAAATTCAAAGAAAATACTCCACAATTATTGATGCTTAGCCATCTCATAAATGTACATTTTCAGTTTACATGAAACCAGAATGTAAAACTTCATGTGGATTAGCACTACAGTTTCATTTATTGATGATAGAGGAATAAAGAGGCAAAAAAACACAAAATCTTCTGCCATTCTTCACTGCATTTTCTTTTCTATGTCCTCTCTACCTCTATATCTTTCCTTGTAACTGAAAGCACATCTTCCTAGTTTGCCACAGTAAAGCTGCATGTGCACAAGTGGGCATTCCATATTTAAAATACAGGTTAGAAAACATTACTAATATTATTATATCATATCATCATTAAGGTTTGATGTCCCATAAAATTCTAGATGTAAAGCTTTGGTCGTGCGTCTCAAGAATGACTTGTCACAAAGTAATGGTGTGCTCTTAATACAAGCTCTTTTGATCCACTGCCACATGGGGGAGCAGCTGTATACCTACTGTAACTACAAGCTCCTGGTCACATGTAATTTCAAAGCAACTCTTCTTTGTGACTAAGGCACATTATTTAGTATATAAGAGTCAGTAAGGTAAAAAAAAAATCCCCAAGTGACAATAACCCAAACCAATCAATATCCTTAAAATTATAAACAGAGATAAAAAGTTATTGTTTCTCCCATAAGCTTAGTATTTTACTGCAAGTAAAGTACATTTTACTACAATATTATGAAGCAAAATTAAAACAGAAAACTGCTGGAGGTGTGCGTGAAAAAAGAAATCTCAAATAAATAAAATTACTTTCAATAAATCCTCAAAAAGAAAGAAGAAATTCCTTGGTACATCAGGAGATCGACAAAGAACACATGATACACAAAAGTAAACAAAGAACAAAAGGATGGAAAAATATATGGCCTAAATTGTTCTGTGGTGTCTGTTACTTTGTATCCAAGCAATTTGATATGTAGGAAGCAGGACAGAATAACTTGAAATCTCTTAGGATAAAGAAAGCCCTTGAACCCACAGAAGACAGTAGGTGCATTAATACATGTTCCGACAATGATGTGTTTTGGGGAGGCAGGGATGACACGGTGATTTGGACAGTGTTCATAGCAACATCTGTCAAACACTTTCTGTATGCTACATGCTATGTGAGTACTTTACACATATTATCATAATTCTCACAGTAACTCTTTAAACAAAGCTCTATTACTATCTCCATTTTAAGACAAGGAAACAAAGACTTACCAAGATATTTTCCTCCAGATTACAGAGAAGCAGAGACTTGAACTTAGGCAAGGAGTTTCCAAAGAACTACAAAATCTGTGTGCTGCCTCCTATGCTATACTGCTATGGGAAGCTGGTCCCTACAGCAAATCTGTCAAACACCTTTCAATCTTGTCTGCTCTGCCACTCTCATTGCTGCTGTGACTTGGGGTGAGTGTGCATAATGCCTGCTACTGTGGAACCAGAATTAAGGAGGTGGTGAGAAGGTATATTCTATTTCTAAGACCAAAAGACTAATACTACTCAATGAGTAAAAAAACAAAGAAGGGAAGGAATTCAGGGGTATTCAAATAGGAAAAGAGGAAGCCAAGTTATCCCTCTTTGCTGACCATATGCGTCTATACCTCAAAAATCCAAAAGAATCTGTCAAAAACCAACTTACACTGATAAAGAACTTTGGCAAAGTCTTGGGGTACAAAACAAATGTGCAAAAGACAGGTGCATTCTTATACACCAACAACAAGCAGGCAGAGAACCAAATAAAAAGCTCAATCACAATCCCATTCACAATAGCCACAAAAAATAAAATAAAAAAAAACACCTCAGCATCTTCCTAACCAGAGAAGAAAAAGACCTTTACAATGAGAACTACAAAACACTGCTCAAAGAAATCCAAGAAGACACAAACAAATGGAAAAATATTCCATGCTCATGGACAGGAAGAATCAATGTTGTTAAGATGTCCATCCTACCAAAGGCAATCTACAGATTCAACGCAATACCCATTAAATTACCAACATCATTCTTCTCAGACCTGGAAATGACAATACAGAAATTCATATGGAAACATAAATGACCATGAATAGCCAAAACAATCCTTAGTAAAAAAAAACAAAACAAAACAAAAAACAGGAGTGATCACACTTCTAGAGACTTCAAACCTTATTATAAGGCTACAGTAATCAAAACAGCCTGGTACTGATACAAGAACAGGCATATAGACCAATCAAACAGGATAGAGATTCCAGAAGCAAAGCCTCAATATCTCAACAAAATCACCTTTGACAAAGCCTCCAACAACAACCACCGGAAAGAGGAAAACCTATACAGTAAATGGTGCTGGGAAAACTGGCTGATCACACGCAGAAGATTGAAACAGGACGCTACCAATCACCATACACAAAAATTAACTCGAAATGGATCAAAGACCTAAAAGTAAAACCTCAAACTATAAGAATCTTAGAAAATGTAGGAGACACTCATGAAAATTGGAACCGGCAACCAATTCCTGATCAAAGCCCCAAGTGCCCATACCATAAAAAATAAGACAGACAAGTGGGACCTCATCAAACTGACGAGCTTCTGCAAAGCAAGAGAGCAAGGAGACAGCCCACAGAATGGGAAAAAATATTTTCCAACTGTATATTTGACAAAGGCATAACATCTAGGATCTACAAGGAACTCAAATGTGCCAAAAAGAATAAAACAAACAGCCCCATTAAAAAGTGGGCAAAAGACATGAATAGACACTTCTCAGAAGAAGATATACAGGCAGCCAACAGACACATGAAAAAGTGCTCAACCACACTAATCATGAGAGAAATACAAATCAAAACCACACTGAGATACCACCTAACCCCAGTAAGAATGGCCACCATTAGTAAGACAAACAACAACAGATGCTGGTGAGGATGTGGAAAAAAAGGAACATATCTACACTTCCATTAGGAATCCAAACTAGTGCAACCTCTTTGGAAGACAATGTGGTGATTTCTGAAAGAACTAGAAATTGGCCTTCCATATGACCCAGCAATTCCCCTATGGGAATATACCCAGAGGAACTCAAATCATTCTACAAAAAAGATACCTGCACACACATGTTTGTTGCAGCTCTATTCACAATAGCAAAAACATGGAACCACCATGCTGCCCATTGAAGCTGGAATGAATTTTTAAAAAATGTGGTACATATACACAATGGAATATTATGCAGCCATAAAGAAGGACAAACATACGGACTTGGCAGCATCTTGGATGGATTTAGAGTTGATCATACTCAGTGATCTATCACAGAAACAAAGAACAGAGCAACCATATGTTGTCACTCATAAGCAGACCTTGAACAATTATCATAATACTGTAAGAAAGAGATTGGCAGTAGTGAGAAACTGCCAGGGTAAGGGGGGTGGGATTGGCAGTCAAGGGAAACTGCCAGGGAAAGGAGGGGCACACCTCATCAACAAGGGTACCTGCATAATGAACATTTGCATACTTAATCCTGAATTGTACCCCACATCTTTAAAATACATTTAAAAAATATAAAGAATCAAATACAAAAGATGCCTAATGGTTTATCAAATTGATATTACAAAGCTATATATTACATAGCCTGGACACAATTATTTGAGTGTGCATTATAGAGATATAGCTTAATCCAAAATGAACTCCAGAGAAGACCTAAAAGTTACTTAGCAGGTTATTTAAACTCCAAAAATAAAAATAAAAAATAAAGAAATGATATGGAGCATGTGATGTCTAGTATAAACCAATTCAGTCACATGGTTGACTAAAGTAACCTTGTTTGCAAAGAATATATATTTAATACTACTGTTTAGCTGGTCTCTTTTTATGGAGAACTGTTTGCTAGCACTCTCCCTTTAAACATAAGTACTGTATAGCTGATCAACACATATGAAGTATTTATCAAATTAAAAAGGTTATAAATACCATAAGAACATTAAGACACTTAAGAGTAAGCTCTGTCTTGAAAGTACAAAGTCTATTTCAGGGTCTCTCAACCTCATTTTAGGCTCGACTACTCTTTATTGTAGGGAGTTTTCCTGCACATTGTAGCATGCTTGCTTAGCAGCATCCTTGCCTCTACTCACCAAATACTCATATCATTCCCCAGTTGTGACAATCAGGAATGTCTCCAGACATTGCCAAATGTCCCTTGGGGAGCAAAGTGCCCCTAGAGAAGTTTTTACTAGCTTAGCTGAATAAAAAACATATTGTATTTTTAAAAAATCAACAAATTACCTCATGAAGAAACTGTAATAATAAATACAAGACAGTGTGATCAGAGACCCTAGAATTGCTTGTCTGTATGAATCAACAATCTGCCTCTCACACATATCATAATCCTCTCAAAGCCATCAGACAGGATTACAAAATTTTATACAGAAATTGGAAGAAACTATGTGAGTGAAACTCCTCAATGTACAGACAAGAACCCAAGACCTAGAAAGAATAAATGGAATGCTAGTGACCACACTAGTGCCATAGATAATAAATTAAAAGTTTTACACACACACACACACACACATATGTACATTATATATATATATTATATATATATATATATACACACACATATTATATATATATTAATACAGTCCTTGGACAATTTCACTTAGGAACTCTGGTCCTAAAATCAGGGGCCTGAGGAAGAATGATGAAATGGCCCATGGGTCAGAATTCATGGTAATGACTAGATCCTCCATGTTCTCACATCTTTCCCTCTCTCTGCTTTTATCTGTCATGGATGTCACAGCCACCATGTTGTTCCAGCAGGGCTGCACACTTCTGTGCCAGTGCTATGTTAGGTTAGAAAAAAGAAGGGAAAAGGGGGGGGGGAATCCCTATTCTTAATGCTCTTACATCCACTGAGGAAGACAGATGGATAAATAGTCAGTAGTCACACATCAAAGCACACAGGAGAGTTACTAGATTAGATTGGTGTTGGACGGACAGGGTATGAGAAAAAAGTCTTCCTACTGGAAGTAACTCCTAAGCTAAATCCTACAGGTAAAGTAGAAAGTAATCAGCAATAAAAGGGTAAGTGGTTGGCAGGAGAGAGGATGAGGGTTGGGCATTCCCAGTGGATGAAATATTCCCAGACTAGTCCCCTGCACTGGATCCTAATTCTCTAGGAACCTTAAATTCAACAAATTCAAAGGCCTGGAGGCAAAAGAATCCAAATGAAGAGCTTCTGACAAAGCAAATTCAGATACGGAAAGGTAAAAGATGACATTGCAGGGACAGGCAGAGAACAGGTGGTGAAGAACTTTAATATTCTGTGCTCAGGAGCTTATATTGAACTGAAAGGTTATGGGGAGCCACTGAAGGATTTTTTAAGCAGTGAAGCGACCTGGCCAGATCTATTCTCTTTCTCGAGTGACTGTATTTTTTAAACCTTAAAAAACATTTAGGCCAGGCCTGGTGGCTCACACCTATAATCCCAGTATTTTCGGAGGTTGAGGTGAGAGGATTCCTTGAGCCCAGAAGTTCAAGATCAGCCTAGGCAACACAGCGAGACCTCGACTCTATAAAAATAAAAAATAAAAAAATTACCCAGGCATGGTAGTGTGCACCTCTAATCCCAGCTACTGGGGAGACTAAAGTGAAAGGACTGTGTGAGCTAGAAGGTTGCGGCTGCAGTAAGCCATGATTGTGCCACTGCACTCCTGCCTGGGTAACAGAATGAGACACCAACTCAAAAAAAAAAAAAGAAAGAAAAAGAAAAAGTTCAACAAGTAGCAGTAAGATTTTACATCCCACTTGATATCAGTAACTTCCTTCTCCTATCTCTCTCTTTCTCTCATGCACATGTACACTCACAAAACAGATAAAAGCTGTCCCAAAATAATACTTGCCCTTACAACCAGTGACACACCTCAAACTTTAAATTTCATTTTACTTCATTATTTTAGAAGTGCTGGTAAAACCACCATCAATTGATTTTACTGCAAGTCAAGATACGCAGTTTGAAGTATACTGCTCTAAGCCAGTGTTTTCCAACCTCAGCACTACTGACATTTTAGACAGAACAATGCTTCATTGTGGAGTGTTATCATGTGCACAGTAGAAGTTTAGTAGCAGCTGTGGTCTCTACCTACTAGATGCTTGTAGTAGCCCCAGTATGACAACCAAAACTGTTCCAGATGGTGTCTCTTGGAGGGGGCAAAATTGCTCCTGACTGAGAACCACTGCTCTAGGCAACAGAAGGTCCAAGCAAGGCCAGGCTGGGCCAAAGAGTTCTAATTTAGGGCTGAGTTGACAGAAGGACAAAAATTCTTGAGGACCCAACTAAATGCACAAATTAGGGGACAAGAGAAATATAATCTAAAAATAAAGAATGTGAGTCTGTCTGAAATAATTTCTGTATGCATTTTTCAGGGAAGCCTCAAGCCTAAGCACAAGTAACTCAATGAAAATACTGGTGCAGTAGAGATGAGGAAATCCCCCCCTCAGGCTGGATAATAATGAACTAGTATTAGGTTTTATATTATAACAAAACTTGATTTCCAGTTCCATCAAGAAAGCTCAGGCAACAAACAGGGCTATAAACAACAATGCTCTGTGAGGCCTTATAGAGCACCAATACACATTCGATCGTTGACAAGGTGCAAGTTCATCATTTTGTTTTGTACCATAAGGTCATTTGCCTACTAACTGTGTTTTTGGAAAACTTCTCCAACAATAATAGAGCCCAAAGTCACTAATACTGCTCCTTTGAAGCTAATGAGCCTAAAATTACACCAACATATAAGGTGGTTACTTTCCCAAGTGAAGTCTAAAATTAAAAGGAAAAAAAAAACCTCACTGCGTAAAGGTGCTACATCAGAGAACCACCATAGTTTTCTTCAAAAAACTTGCACCTAGTTACTAAAGGTAGCATTAAATAATATGTCCATTAGCTATAAAATGTAATCCCTATTGTGGGGAGGAGGGAATCTATAATTATACTTTAGTGTGGCCTAACCTTCAAGGATTTTTATTCGAATTAAAATGAATAGGAAAAATAATTTTTTTTTTGAGACAAGATCTCACTCTGTCACCCAGACTGTAGTACAGTAGCACAATCAGTTCACTGCAGCTTCAAACTCCTGGGCTTAAGTCATCCTCCCCTCAGCCTCCCAAACAACTGGGTCTATAGGTGAAAAAATTTTCTTAATCTGTAAAAATATGGAAGCTACTAGTGTGCATTATGAAAAGGAATTTTTCTAAACAACTAGAACTAGAGCATAGACTTTGGCCATTGAAGTAGTCAGAAACAGATTTTCAAAGTTTTCAACATTAGTACGATAAGTCTATAATTTGCAATTTATGTTGTTACTGTCACTGTGTTAATTTTCACAGATATTTATACATTATAATGGTACTAATAAAGTCTAGTATAATCTAAGGGGCTATCAGCACATTCACTGTAATTCTCAGTAGCTTACCACCTAAGCCATAGAAATAGTCACCTACACTTTTAAAGCAAGAAACATAGGTGCTTCACAATTCTGAAACACAAAAAGAAAGTAAGCAATACTATATTACTAGGTACTCGATTTTCCTTTTTTCTAGTCTGATACTAACATGTATGTATAATGTTCAGTATTTTTCAAACTTACTTTTTTACATAACAGAACTTTTTATTCCCAAACAAAATTTTATGCAAAATTTTAATGTATGAAATAGATAAAAGCACAGATAAGGAAGCACACAGCACATCTGCAGAACCCTGGAGCTCTCTCTTACATAGACAGAGTCTAGGCCACTTTCCAGATCAAAGACTAAATTATCAAATGAAAAATCTTAAGATCTTTGAAAATTAAAATGGGAAAAATCATGAACTCTTTCTAAATTTGAATTCAAATCCCCTCCCCAGGTTGGATCACAATGAACTAGTATTAAGTTTTATAACAAAACTTGATTTCCAGTTCCATTAAGAAGGCTCAGGAAACAAACAGAGCTGTAAACAACAATGCTCTGTGAAACATAATAGAGCATCAGCACATATTCAGTAGCTGACAAGGTGTAAGTTCATCAATTTGTTTTGTACCATAAGGGCATTTGCCAAGGGAAAAAAGTCTCACAAATACAATTAGTCACAAAAACATTATAACTTCAATCTCAATTTTTAAACTTACTCTTCTTTCTAATCACAGAGAAATTTAACTATAATTCAGTAACTCTTACAGTTTTACTTCAACTGTTAAGTCAAGTAGGATTAATTCTGCCACTTATTCTTAAACTGTGTATAATATGGTCTCATTTTTATAACATTTTCTTTGTGCCCATTCATCTGCCTATTCAAACTTTTATCCGTACAAAGCCATTAAAAAAAAATCCTTAAAACTGTATAGAGACTTCTATCTGTATAGAGCCATGGATAATCCCTTAAAGTTAAAAATTATGGTTATTCTTAGGTATTTGGAAGTTAATAGATTCATAAAAATTCATTTCATAATTACAAAGAAACTCCAAACCTAAAGAGCATACTTCTCTATTGCCTAAACAATTGTTTAATACTACAAACTAAATCTAGGTGTCATGTGGTAAAAGAAAGTGTCAAAAAAATTCCTTCTTAGAAACTTTATTATCTAGTTGAACAAATAAGACTAATAAATAATAAATAATTAGTACCCACTATAAATCAGAGTAGATCTAATAGCTAAACTAAGTAACTAAGGATCTTAAATTGCTATTAGATTTAGAAAAAAAAAGATAATGGATGCATTCCCCAAAAGATTTATAAGTAAAAACATATTAAAGAGACCAATTTTAAATTGATAAATTTAAAATGTATATTAAAACACTGAAATGGCATTTCATGTCCATCTGATTTATCAAAGATTGACGTTTGTTACATACAAGGAATAAACAATTTCAGAACATCTGAGAACAGAAGGTCTTCGTAAGAAACACATTCATCTTACAGTCTTTTGTTTCCCAATATGGTATTTGATAAAAACATGGGCAGAGAAAAATATTTCACTTTTAAAAAATAAACAATAGCACAAAATGATAAAAAGCAATTGGCTCAAAAATGTTTTTATTTCTATCAACGCAACTAGAGAAAGGCACTCATATACTGGCATGTGGAATACAAATTTGGACAATCTTTTTGAAGTACCATACAACAATTTCTATCAAAATTTAAAATGTGTCTGAGCAATTCCACTTTTAGGAATTTATTCTAATGGAATAATAAGACTAGCTAGCATTTATTGGGCACTTACTATGTTCCAGGTACATGCAATTTAATTCTCATAACAAATCTATAAGTTTGATAGTGTTATTAGTCCTGTTTTAGAAATGAGGTAACTGAGCTCAGAGAAGTTAGGCAACTTGTCCATAGATTTCATAATTAGTAGGTGGCAGAGCTAGGAGAGAAATTCAGGCAGTCTGACTCTCAAACATGACATTATGTACTCTTATGTAACCTAAAATGCATGGTAGATATAAAGATGCTTATTGCAGCATTGCTTGTAATAGGGAAGAAAGACAAAAGAGAAAGAACAAATAAAAACTAGGTGTCCCTTAATGGAGGTGTGATTAAATAAATCACAGTACATTTATACCATAAAATATTATTTCTTGAAAAGAACAGGGCTGGGCGCGGTGGCTCATGTCTATAATCCTGGCACTTTGGGAGGCCGAGGTAAGAGGATTGCCTGAGCTCATGGGTTAAAGATCAGCCCGGGCAATTTGGCGAGATCTCATCTGTAGAATAAATCAAAAATTAGTTGGGCCTAGTGGTGTGCGTCTGTAGTTCCAGCTACTTGGAAGGCTGAGGTGGAAGGATCACCTGAGCCCAGCAGGTCGAGGCTGCGGTGGCCGTGAGAGTGCCACTGGACTCCAGCCAGGGCGACAGAGACCCCAACTCAAAAAAAAAAAAAAAAAGAAAGAAAGAAAGAATTTATATATGCCTATATGGAAAAACCTCAAAATTATATTAAATGGAAAAAACAAGATGTAGAATAGCATGCAAAATTAAAGTTTGTTTGAACTTTCAGGTAAAGAGGGTGAATTAAACACATGAATTTTATCCCCATTCTCCCCAGCACTATTAAAAACAACACTCTTAAAAGAACTTTTTTTTGCAGGGAAAACCAATAAGGGCAAAACAAACAAACAAATCCAAACTACAAGAGAAGACAGGCCACAAAATGAAAGAGCTAGAAAGTAAATGAACAGGCGGTAACTGATTTTACAGTACCTAGAAAGTTAATTCCTAAACTGAAGGAAAAGAAAGCTGAGAAGCAGCCTCAGCTGCACTGCAAAATCACCAACAGGCTTAGGAATTGGTGCCAAATCTCTCTGGAAGTGAGGGCAAAGATGGAGCTAAAATCAGGAGGCTGGTTGAAAGTGTGTTTAACCAGCAATCAGGACCCCAGCTCTCCTTCCTTGGCTCTACTAAGCCAGATCCTGGAAGGAAACCAGAGGTCCTTTCACCAAGCCTCGTTGACACTCGCTTAACAGAAGCTACCCTGCAGAAATGCCTGTGGAGTGTAGCTCTGAACTAAAACTAACAACTATAAGCAAGAAAAGGAAAAGCAACAGCTGACTATAAGGAGAGACTGAAACAGTCTCTTATAAGCATTTAGGCATAAATAATACCATCAAAACTGAGCCTGGACTCCTTGTTGCTCTGTGGTCAAAGATACAGGAACAACTTAAATTCACTTCTGTTTGCTGGTAAACAATCATTTAGTTACATTTTCACAGTAACAGACCTACTAAAACTTCACCAGAATCTACTAAAACTAAATTAATAGTCTTATGGATCAAATGCCTTGAAACTTCCCCAAAAAACCAAAGGTTTTGGAGGATAAAAACAGGGAAAGACAGAGTCAGACTGAGAGAGTTACATTAACAGCCATGTTAATGGCTCAGGCCTATAATCGTAGCATTTTGGGAGGCCGAGGTGGGAGGACAGCTTGAGCCCAAGAGTTTGAGACCAGCCTGGGCAACACAGCAAGACCCTGTTTCTACACAAAATTAGCCAGGTGTGGTGGTACAAGCCTGAAGTCCCAGCTACTCAGGAGGCTGAGGTGGACGCATCTCCTGAGTGTAGGAGGTCAGAGCTGAGGTGAGCTGTGATCATGCCACTACACTCCAACTTGGGCAACAGAGTGAAACTCCAACTCAAAAAAAAAGTTATGGGCTAAGCCAAGGTTTCTGAACCTTAACCACTATTGATATTTGGGGCTGGATAATCCTTTGTTTGGGAGAGTTGTCCTGTGCATTACAAGATGCTCAGCAAACTCCTTGACCTCTATGCACTAGATGTACCTCCCCCAAGTTGTGAAAACCAAAAATGTTTCCAGGAAATGTTGAATCATTGCCAAATGTTCACCAAGGGTGCAAAATCACCCATGGCTGAGAATCACTGGGATAGACCCAGCTTGTATTAATATTCTGAGGAAGGCCATTGGCTAAAAGCTCCAAAATCCCAATGGGAACTGGTCTTAGGAAGGAGACCCTCTCCAGTCATACCTCAGGCAGATAACCTGGGGCATATGCTTAATATGTGCATATTCTCTGTGTGCCTCTGGTCAGTCTGGTGCTTATGTCTCCTATGTGGCAGATGGAACAAGAGTCTAATGAAAATAAGAAATAAGGCAAAAGATTTTCCACTATCACCCCAGATTATTATCTGGGGCCTCAATCTGACCAGGATGTTTTTATTTCCTGTTTATCTTCTAAATCATAATTGCCTCTGTAATCAATATTATATTACTTTCTGTAAAACAGATAGAGCATATTTCAAAGTCTCTTTTGAATGAAAAATTTCCGTGTTGCCTACCTTAATTAAAGGCCTTGACCCAGAACCCTGCTGTGCTTGCTGATCCAATAACCACTACCCATGTACTACCTATTTACTATTGAGCAAATCCTCACCCTTTGGCCTTAATATACCAATGAAAGAAAGCCATTAAATCTACCTTGCCAGTTAAAATTAAATTAAACCTTTCGAGTTTCTTCCCAAACTGCCTCAATTCCCATTATAGTATGAGTCTAAGCAAAATATTTTCCTCGAATTACTTTTTTATTATAATCCCAACTAAATGTCTTTATAGCACTGTAAAAAAAAAAACAGCAAAGTTATATATTATGTTATTGGATCATCAATCAGTAGATAGCATGATGCATCTACCTTCTTTTCTAATTTCCCTAAGGCAGCCATGATTCTGTCATGATGCCACTTAAAATCAAGTTAGTATAAGGAAGACCTTTATTTTACATTTTCTTCTATCCCAATCCATCTTAAAAGCCTATCTGTTTGCCTTTTCACCCTCTTATAGTATTTACTTAACCATATTCTTGTCACTTGCCCAGTTGGAGTTATACCCGATATGAGCCCATTACTTTGGGCATTGTTATGTACTAAATTGTGTCTCCTGCCTCAATTTATTTATTTATTTGAGTTGGGGTCTTACTCAGCTACCCAGGCAGGAGTACAGTGGCATAATCACGGTTCACTGTAGCCTCAAACTCCTGGGCTCCAGCGATTCTCCCACCTCAGTCTCCCAAGTAGCTGATACGACAGGCATGCATCACCATACCCACCCAATTTTAAAAATTTTTTTGTAGAGATGAGGTTTTGCTATATTGTCTAGGTTGGTCTTGAATTCCTGAACTCAAGCAATCCTCTAGCCTTCGCCTCCCAAAGTGCTACGATTACAGTTGTGAGCTACCACGCATGGCCTCCCTGCCCCACTTCATATGTTGAAGCCCCAACTTCCAAAGTGACTGTACTGAAAATTAGGGCTTTTGAGGAGGCAATTTAGGTTAAATGTGAATGGAGTTCTAAGAATTTTATTGGATAGGACTGGTGTCCTTATAAGAGAAAGAGACATCAGAACTCTATCTCCACATGTGCACAGAAAGGAAAGGCTACGTGAGGACACAGCAAGAAGGCAGTTATCTGCAAGTCAGGTAGGACAGCCTCTCTAGAAACCAACCCTGATGGTAACTTGATCTTAGACTTCTAGCCTCCAGAACTGTAAAAAAATAAAGTTTTGTTGGTTAAGTCACTCAGTCTGTGGCATTCTGTTATGATAGCCCAAGCAGATGAATACAGACATAAAATATCTAAAGGAGAAAGGCATTTGTCTTATCTATAATAGAAGCCATTTTTAAAGCTCCTAAACCTACCAGTGTCACAGATGCATACTTGGATGTGGCTGACTATTGATGATCGTATTTATTAGAATATGCTTTCTTCACTAAGCCCTTATTATAGCTGACACCTATAAGCAGAATCAGAATCAACTTAGGATGAGAAAAAATGAAAGAAGCTTTCTCCTTTCTTAAAAAAGCCTTGTCGAGACCCCTGGCACTGTCTTTCAGAATACGTAAACCCTTTTCTTGCTTCTGTCATAATAATAAGAAACTATTCTTAAAGAGCTAACAGATGGTGGTGGCTCAAGTCTGTAATCCCAGCACTTTGAGGCCGAGGTGAGCAGACTGTCTGAGCCCATGGTTCAAGAACAGACTGGATAACTTGGTGAGACCTCATCTCTACAATAAAACTCAAAAAATTAGCCGGGCGTGGTAGCAAGCGCCTGTAGTTCAGGTTACTTGGAAGGCTGAGGCAGAAGGATTGCCTGAGCCCAGCAGGTCGACGATGGGGTGGTTGTGTGTGCCACTGCACTCCAGCCTGGGCAAGGGAGGGAGACTGCAACTCAAAAAAAAAAAAAAAAAAAAAAAGTTAACAGACTTGTGCAGATAAAAAGTGTCCTGGAGTTTTTAGTTCTCTGCTGAACTCAGTAGCAGCCAGTTGGCCTTCAGATCAGCAGTCGGTGGCAGTGACTGCTGCTCCTCCACTTTACTCTCTACTATCCATCCATACTATGGTTTATCTACACGCCACTGCAGCACTTGTAAAGCCCAAAACACAACCTCTCTTTAATGCCAGACTAACACCAAATAAAATTTATTCTCCTCTTCTGGTTATAATAACCTTAATCCAGTGATAACTAGTGGAGAACCCTATCACTGTTTTTTTAGTTACAGTGCCTTGATACAACAATGAATTGACTTCAAGACATTCCTTCCAGTCCTGGTTTCATCTTTAATGTGGTCAATAGCCAGTCAGACTCCCAGGGAAGGGAGGTTTTGAGTTTGCTATCTGTTCCTAACAAGAGCCGTTAAAAAGTTCTCTATCAGCCGGGCTCGGTGGCTCAGTCTGTAATCCCGCGCCTTTGGGAGGCTGAGGTGAGTGGATTGCCTGAGCCCGCGGGTTCGAGACCCGCCTGGGCAGCGAGACCTCATCTCTACAATAAATCAAAAAATCAACTGGGCATGGTAGCGCATGCCTGTAATTCCGGCTACTCGGAAGGCTGAGGCGGAAGGATCGCCGGAGCCCAGCAGGTCGAGGCTGCGGTGGCCGGGAGCGGCCACTGCACTCCAGTCTGGGTGACAGTGAGACTCCAACTCAAAAAAAAAAAAAAAAAAAAAGTTCCCTATCCATTCTTTTACATTTTAACTAGGTAACTGTATCTGTTACCTTGACTAGAGCATGTACTTTTACATTTCACACATCTGCCAGAATTTACTCTAATTCTTATTACGCTTCTGGAACTGGTTATGCCTTTGGAGTTGTTGACCATCAAAGACAGTCATGAAATAGAAATTTCTTACCTCAGCTGAGCAAAATTTCTAGAAGTCCTGGTATAAAACATTTTGCTCAGCAAAAACTCATAATAGTGCAACAAGTGTAAAGTTCTGGTTGATGCTACAGTACAAGGTAGAGGTCATATCCTTTTCCCTGGCCATAATGCCATTTTTGTTTCCATTCATCAAACAGTCTCTTTTGGCAAAATGTCTTATTTTAAGGACAAGATCCAATTCAAAGAAGCTCAGTTGAACAAACAGGAAAACTTGAATATCCAGATAGCTTTTGAACTTCATTGTCCCAGTGTACTTCTATTGTCACTCAAATACATTCTCCCTGACCACGTACATATGACCCATGACAAGGTACAGTGGCTCTTTATTGGTAATAAAGAACAGTTAGGAATGACTGGTACACCCAAAATTGTTGTCAGTGAGGTCAAACAATACTGTTTCACTTGCTCTGTTTGTCAAGTTACAGTATTCTGTTGAGACACAGAATACATAGCCATTCTCATCCATTAGGGTCATTTGTAAATATTCAAATTTTATTCAAATATTACATGTTAGTATTTTTATGTGTTTTTAGAATGGGTAGAAGCATATTACAGTTTAATCTAAATCAGTTAAAAGATCCCTATTTTATCCCTAGATTTAGGATATCTTTGCTAAAAAAAAAAAAAGACATACTTTATAGGAAAAATTTAAAGGAAGACTGTCAACACTTATGCAGTCTAACTGTGCTCATTGTCCACATCACTCAGAATCAGCTTCAACAGTGGAACATCAAAATGAAATACTGCAAAATAATTAGACGCATTACCTTTATAAGTGTGAAAGACACAGCTAATAAAAAAAAAAATCTACTACACCTATTATATTATACACTTTTTAGGCAGCAAAGGCAAGTTTAAAAAACCAGAAATAAGATAATGTGGTTTCTGACCACATTTAGAATAAATTCCAAATTTACAAAGCCTTACATAAGGTCTATTCAATTCTCTGCCTCCATTTTGTAACAGATCTTCCTTCTTTTCTACTCATGAGGTTATCATATCATAAAGCAGTACACATGTTAGATGGGCCAAAAAGCAAGTATGACGCACTATGACTAAACCAAACCATTTAGGATTATTGGGATATTAATAGGAGATATTAGTAAGGAAAATCAGCCTCACATACAAATCCCCAACTATGTCATTCACAAATAAAATCCATTCCAGAAAGATCCAAGTATGTACCAATGTGCTCTTAAAGATGGGGGCATCTGGGTCTGTAAATAAATACCATAACTCAGTACCAGCACTATTTTAAATGTGTAATAACATAAAATTGAATAAACTGTCACACTGGAATCTCCTCTGAAATTACAAATGCATGTGTCTACTTTAACATATAATTCCTGTGAGGTTTATTCCAGATAACCTCAAACTTACTTGGGAGTAGTCACTTAGCTATATTATTCTAGAAAACAAATACTAAAAGTAGCTGTGCCAAACATCACATGTAAGGTAGGTACCAGTGACACTATCACTCTCTGAGAAATTCTCAAAGCACATTCCCTTCTGAAGGGTTTACTTACATAGTGGCATGAAGAATCTCCAAGTTTTTGTATATATACCCCGTTTTCCCTTCCCTCTCCTCCTAATTCTTGCCATAGCTAACTAAACTGCTGATGAATGCCTGACCAAAGGGCAGCATTAATAGGTTGGCTGACGTCCCATGAAGTAGCAACACTAGTACGAACACTATGTCCCCCTCCCCCTAACATCCTATACTGGATGGTAGTTAACAGACTCAATAAACTCCTCATATGAACTCTGAATGTGAAACAAAGAAGGAGAAAGAATCTAAGACAACCACAAACAAAAGATATAAGCAATAGCAATGAAGCAATCTAAATCATAAGTAAGCAGAAACCAGTCAGTCTTAGTTAAAAGCGGATAGTAGCTGAGTCTCCATTTTGATACAGCATTACAAAAGAAAGGGACAGGTGTTGTTTGCTGAGGTGATGGAATAACCAACTTCCTGTACTACATTTTTTCTTATTTAATACATCCCAAAAGAGGCCTTCCGAAATCGTTTCCTGTTCTTGGACTCCTAATGGAGCTTTTCTACAATCTCTATTACATGAGCATGTCTCTACTTCTTAGCACAAGATGCTCTTTAGATTTTTCTTCATTTTCTCCAATCAATATGACACATCATCCATCCAGTTATTATATTAACAAAAACAACAAAAAAGAGAGAATGGTACCTATTACTCACCTTTTGGGAAAATCAACCTTTTGCCAACCATATTTTATCTATTCCACACCAAACTCCAGATCAAAGAAGTCATTATTGATTTTTCTTTTTCCTCTCATTCCTCACAACCAATTCACTGAAAAATCTTATCATTATCTCCAAAACCTATCCAGAATCCATCCGTTTCTCATTTTCACTAATTCTATCTTAATCAAAGCCACCATCATTTCTCAACTAAATTACTCCAACAGCCTCCTAATTGGTTTCCCTGCTTCTACTTTTGTTCCCTACTTGAACCTATTCCAAAGGACAGCCAAGGTGAGCTGCAGAAGTCAGAAATGAGGTACGTGAGGTCTTTCCTGCTTACATCTCTGCTCCCCATTATGCAGCAGTCTCAGTCCTGCCAGGTCACACTGATCTTCTTTATGTTCCTTCAAACTCCAAGTCTATTCCTGCATTAGGGCTTTTGATAAGCTGCTGCCCTGACCTAGAATGCTCTTCACCAGATCTTTACCTTATTGCCTCCTTGTTGTTTTTTAGATGTCAGCTTAAATGTCCTCTGTAAAGACTTTCCTTGAGCCGGGCTCGGTGGCTCAGCCTGTAATCCCGTGCCTTTGGGAGGCTGAGGTGAGTGGATTGCCCGAGTCCGTGGGTTCGAGATCCGCCTGGGCAACTTGGCGAGACCTCATCTCTACAATAAATCAAAAATCAGCTGGGCGTGGTAGCGCGCACCTGTAGTTCCAGCTACTTGGAAGGTTGAGGCGGAAGGATCGCCGGAGCCCAGCAGGTCGAGGCTGCGGTGGCCGGGAGCGGCCACTGGACTCCAGTCTGGGCGACTGAGTGAGACTCCAACTCAAAAAAAAAAAGACTTCCTTGACCATCCAATCTACAGTAGTCACTTGCTATCACATAACCATTTGAATTATCTGCATACCTTTTACCACCAATACATTTCATCCTTATTTTATTTTATTTCTCTCTCCCCATTAGAGTGCAAGCTCCTGGAAATAGGACTGTAAGAAGATCTATTCAGTTTAATATGTTCATTCTTACTTTAAAAAAAAAAAAATCCTTATTTTGATTGGGAATCAACTCTTCCCCTGTGTGGCTATGGGCCTCAGGAGAAGCTGACCCTCTTATGCTCTATCTCAAGGAATGATATGACTGAATAATGAAATTGGCACAACTCTGACCAAGAAGATATAAGGCAAGGTTTGCTAGAGGCTTCTAAGAAAGTACTTCCCTACTCCTAAAAGAGTCATGGAAAACTGAAGTCTTTCTCCCTCCAACATTTATGAAGAACCATGTTGCCATACTACATCTGTGAGAGAAACAAGTCTTAGGATGAAAGCTTGTTTGATACTGTGTATAAAAAGTAGATGGAAAGAAAGAACCTGATCACCTGATCAGCTAATCCAGGAGCCCATCCTACCTCTGGACTTCCTTCTATGTGAGCTAACAAATTTTCTTAAGTCAGTTTAAGTTAGATTTTCTATTAGTCACAAATGAAAATATCCTAAAACATACAGGGACTTGGTTGATCTTGTTCACTGCTATATTTTCAGCACCTAAAAAAATGTCTAGATTATGGCAGCTACAACATATGATTGTTGTGAATAGTGAAATAATCTAAGAATCCTAAAACAACTATTCTCCATTATGCTTACTGCTATGGTTTGAATATGTCCTCCAAAAAGCATGTGCTGGAAACTTAATCCCTAATGCAACAGTGTTGGGAGGTGTGGTTTAATGAGAGTTGATTAGGCCATGAGGGCAGAGTGAATGGATCAATGCCATTATTAAGGGAAGTTGGCTTATTATTGGGGGAGTGAGTTTGTTCTAAAAGTGGGAATTTGGTCTCTTTTCTCTCTTGCTTTCACCTATAGCCTTCTGCCATATTACAAAGCATCGAGAAAGCTCTTGCCAGATGCTGGTACCTCGATCCTCAACTTCCCAGTCTTCAGCACTGTGAGCCAATACACTTCTGTTCATTATAAACTACAGGTAGCACGTCACAGCAGCAAAAAACAAAGATATCCACCTAGCTATAAGGTCATTAAGTTCCTTAAGAAGTATCTAGTTAAGTACTATTCATTAAGCACAAAAATGTTCTTTAAATATAATAGATCTTAAAATGTCAACCTAACAATGAAATATGTTACCATCATTAGGAAAATGCCACAAATAAAAAAACATGCATACGTTACTAAAGACTTACAGGTTCTTGAGGTTCTGTTTCTTCCCATGCTCCCCAACCATCATCTTCCCAGTTTGTTGACTTACCTATTTTAACAAAGATGAAAAATGCTTACATAAAATGTAGGTAGGGCTTAAAATATTTCAAAAATATTTTTTCTAAACATAATAGAACCAATCCCTGAATAATGCTGATGTTAAGGGAAAAAAAACGATGGTGAGGTGTTATATCAGGATTTTGCTGTACATAATAAAATCCAGAAAACACTTGATCTACTGAATTTCTAAATCCATATAATAGTAAAATTGTGTGCAAGTTATTTGGATCTTAAGATACCGGACATCAAGTTTATCCACAGTTAAATCAAACTGCAAAGGTGACTTTTAAAAAAATCTAAAAATGACAAATGTTTATTACTAAGATACTAGACACAGTGACAAAAATCACACCTAAAATTTCACACAGATGTCTTAAAAAGTGACTCAATGAAAAAGAAAACAAAATTTTGAAATAAGACAAGCCTACTATTCTGCATCCTTTTCTGATACTCTAATTTCTCATACATGGAAACAGACTTTCAGATGAAAATAAGGTGATCAACAAATAATGCAACAAGAATTTAAAAGCTTAGAAAAGTTTGCAGAGTATGACCCTTAACGTGGTTCATGTTACTTGTTTTTATAGTTATTCTTTATCAAAAGAGAAAGAATAAAACTATCACTTTTTGAGTAACTACTCTGAGATAAACATTAGATACTTTATATGTGTTATCTCAAATTAATAAGGTTCAAGTAAAACTTCAGGCTCCAGAATCAGACTGTCAAAGTTTTATTTGAACTTTATCAATTCTTAAATTTGAGGTAATACATATAAAGTATCTAATGCTTGTTCAAATCCTGAATCTAGCACTTATTAGTTCTGAGACCTAGGACAAGTTACTCTCCATCTATAAGTTTTAGTTTCTAATCACAAAAGCATGGAAAACAATAGCACTGACATTTAGTAGGATTGTTGTAAGGATTTAAATCACATAGCATACTAAAGTCCTTTAGTGCCTGACACATACTAAGTTCTTAATAGTAGTCATCAAGATTTAGCCTAAATAAAATACTGTATTTAAGATATCAGCTTTAAAATCCTGGGGGTGGAGGGAATCAATTTAAAAGATGGGATTGATCCTAATGGCTTACAGTAGAAAGGAAGCAAATAGATTCATTTATATACAATGTTTTTAAAGTTGCTAAAATGGATAACATATGGATAGTAAAAAAAACTGTTATAGCCTGGTACTTGGAATCATTGCTCAATTATCTTTGTAGTAATATTCTAATCATTGGCACTTAAATGCCAAATAATTACTTCCTAATAAGCACATACTAAGTCTAAAATAGCACTACCATTTGATTAACACTACACAATTTATATACAAGTCAATTAGCAGTTTAACAAACACGCTATTAAATAACATGTGCCAAACCCTGTAGTAGATTAGAAAAATACAAACATACTCATTGCCCTTAAAATTCATGATATAGTATAGAAGATAGACAAACATGTAACTATAATACAAGGTGAGTGCTATAGTTGACTACCATGGGAACTTAGATAAGTGAGAAAGATAGAAAGAAAAAAAAAAAAAACCCAGTGAAGAGTCAGCCTAAACACAGACTTTAAAAAGTGGCTAGAAATTTTTCAAAATATGCTTGAAAAAAAGGTCAACATAAATGTGTGGAGGCAACAAGGCAGAAAGATGTCATGCCTATGAGGAGAACACCCCCAAATGGAATGTATTTATTAAAAACTGTGTATTTATTCTTACATGTTTAAACTTCAGTCACCTTCAAAGTACACTCTGAAGCAATACACCTATCAAGGCACTTTTTCCACTGCCCAAAAGTTTTTGAAATCATCAACTTTGGTGCCTTTCAGTGCTTCTGCAGTTTTGTTTTACCTCTTCCACACTGGCAAAGTCACTTGGGGTAAAATCAGGTGAATAGGGAGAGTAGGGCAAGGGGGTCATGACATTTTGGTCAAAAACTGCTGAACACTCAGCACAGTGTGGGCAGGTGCACTCGTAAATCACCCATCAAGAAATGGGCAAACACGATGAAAGAATCTCTTTTAAAAAATTCACTGAAGCCTAACACAGCCTCTCACAACGACAGTTGGTACACTGATGCCAATGGGTTCACAGAACACTCACCAAGTGGGGGAAGCCTGTATCACAAGGGGCCACTATTAAAAAAAAATTCCATTTTTTGGGTCCCCCCTCATATAACAACTAGCATGTATTGAACATTTCTATTTACCTAAATGCTTTATAGACATTATTAAATCACTTGAACATCATCACAAGGATCCTTTATCATCCACATTTCACAATAAGAAAAACACAGATTACTTGGGAGAGTTTAAGCAGCTCGACCAAGATCACACAGGAATAAGTGGTACTGTGGGGCATAAGGTTAGGTCTACCTACTTCCAAAGTTCATGCTCCCAAGAATTATGCTATACTTACTCCTGTTGTGCTTCATGAAGTAGGATAAGATTAGGGAACAGTGGGGTTTATAATTAAGGCCAAAAGTAAGAAAGTCCTTATTTTAAAATAGAAAAATTCTCTTGATATTGAGATTTAGAGATTTTTTTTTAACTTGGAAAATTACAGTTTGTTCTTTGGCAATTTAATTCAGTTGGGCAATCTCTTTATTTTGCTAACTTTTCCACTGCATCAAAAACAACTGTCCTATTATGGCTTGATGGCAGATAACTTGGTTGTCCCATTTACAGTTTCGGAATATGTATTGTCTCATACAGTAGAAAACAAAGTACCTGGAAGAGCTTACATGTACATTAAACTCTGCCGAATGCTGTACAAAACTATTTTTAGTAAGTGTTATTTCTCCTCCATATTGGTATTAAAGTACCTGACTCAATTCACAAATGACTCATACAATCAAACAAGACACCAATAATTTATATTCCCTCACCCTGCAGAGACCCACTATCTGTTTATGCTGCAATTTAAAACATCCAAGAAAAGAAAGGCCTTGAGAAATACTTTATACAAGACATCTGTATTCATGAGTTTACCTATTTCTCAATGTCCTAATGGAGAGCTTCTCTCAACAAGAAGGAAAGACAATTTAATCAGGCATCTTCCATTATCATAGGGATACATTTTCCCAAAGAAATCAGGATATAAACAGAGGCTAAAGGAAGGTGAAATACTACTATTATTCAGGTAAGTTAAAGATTTTTTTAAAGGTTGCTCTAGATTCCAAGTCTATCTATAATACTATGAGAAAACACATTACAAATTCTAGTCAACTTAAAATTGGGAAATATTTTGCCAATGAAGCATTATACCCTTGTGGCTATTTCTACTCAGTGTCAGTGATTTAATTTTTGAGGCCTCCTAAATTCTGTTGAAAATCACTTGATAACAGCTTTGCAAGCTGCTGACAGATATCGTCAGTTGTTAAAAAGTGTTCGAATCTCAGCACTCAACCAGAGTTACTTCTTATGCCCTCAAATTACAAGCAGAGCAAGCACATTCCTTAGAAAAAAAGATAGTTTATATTTAAAAAGTAGCTGACAAATGTCTAATAAAGTTGTTGTTCATGTAAAGAATTTTATTCAGGCACAGTATTTTTTTGGGGGGGGTCAGAGTCTCACTCTGTTGCTTAGGCTGGAGTTCAGTGGGTACATGACTCAAGTAGTCTCCTGGGCTGAAGCAGTCCTTCCTCCTCGGCCTACCAAGTAGATGGGACTATAGGAACGCACCACCATGCCAGTTAATTTTTTGATTTCTTTTTTTTGTGGAGACAAGAACTTGCTATGCTGTTCAGGTCAGTCCCAAACTCCTGGTATCAAGCAATCCTCCCACCTTGGCCTCCCAAAATATTGGGGTTATAGGTGTGAGCCACCACACTCAGCTACAGTACTTCCTTCTGATAATCTTTTTGAGAAGGATAGTATTCTTTAGTCAGTATCATTAGTAGTGTTTTTTAATTGATCACTGGTCAAGGATGTAGGTAACCAAATCAGTGTTTAACATACATTTGAGAAGTATACACTATTTTATGTTAATATGGAACATATTGAAGTCTATAAATTCTAAGTCATCATTAAGAAATAAGACTAATATGCTTAATTTACTATCAATAAAAACTAAAATGGTTCATCATATCCATTCATATTCTCTTAGGAGAATAAATAGGTCAATATATCTTGTAGGACAGGATAATCTGAAAGTCCTAAACCGTGGTATAACTTAGAAAGGTAAATCAGGTTAACAAAGTGTATCACAGAATTAAGAACACCAAGCCATCTTTAGGATGATCTAGGTGCAATATAAAGATTCCAAAAACTCCACCAACCACCAAATAACATATGCAGAGTCACGTGGTACTCATTTCGGACAAGGCCTAGACTACAAATCAGAGGGCAATTCAAACTGTGTTTTTCCTATCTATTAAGTAAGTAGCAACCGCTCTGCCTCCAAGAAGCAAGCATTAAATGACACTGTCATCAACTGCCTGAATCTTTCATTTTATTGAAGTCCAATCCAACAAAATTGGTCAGAAAATTAAGAAAAATGGCATCACATTCATTGCCTTTATAAAACCAGAGTTACAGGCTCTTCTGCAGATCCCCCTTGATAGGTAGGACTTAAAACCTTCACAAGGAAGAAACTAAAATAATGAAAGATGATTGATGTTGCAGTTGGCCCCACTCTCAGAGATTCTTTTTCAGAAGGTCTGCAATAGATCCAGGAATCTGAGTTTAACAACTTTCCCCATCCTGAAAATCTGAGGCAGATGGTACATGCATGAATCATGCTCTAAAGAACACTAACTTCAAGGATAACCTTGGGTGCTGGCCTGATTCAATCCCAGATATTTTTTTCCTTTGCTTGTCATTACGTTTACTTCTGCCCTTTCACTCCAGTTCCTGTTCATTCACTGGTAGACAGTCTTTAACAGCACTGTCTAATAGAAATATAATGTGAACTATCTATGTAAATTCAAATCAACTACTAGTAACCACATTGGAAAAGTAAAAGTAGGTAAGATTTAACCTTAATAAGGTATTTTACTTAACATAATATAGCTAGAATACTGTTTCAATATTTAATCAATGTAAAATTATTTATGAAATACTTTACATTTTTTTCATATTAAGTCTTCAAAACCCAAAGTGTGTTTTACATAGAGCATATCTCAATTTGTCCTAATCACATTCCAAGTGCTCAAAAGCACATGTGACCAGTGGCTACAATATAAAAACAGGCCTAAAACAATTAGATCTCTGGTGTCAGGTTGCCTCCATTGGATGCTCAGTTTTACCCCTAAAGTGTTATATGACCTTGGGCAATTTATTTAATCTCTTATACTTCAGCTTCCTCCTTAGCAAAATGGCATTAAAAACTGTATCTATCTCACAGAGTTGTTATAGTTGAAATACGCAAAGCACTTGGCACACAGATATCCTTAATAACTGTTACAGTATCAACATAATATAATAATAATATAATAGCTACTATAATCATCAATCTCCAAATACAACATTCTCATTCGTACTTTCTGCCTTTGCCTACCTGTCAACTAAATGCCTTCCCTATCTCTCCAAATCCAACTTTTCCTCCAGGACTAAGATTAATCCTTCATAAAGTTTTCTTGCATGTACCAATGATCCTTCCTTCTTGTAAAAATACAGCATTGATAATTTCTTATTCAGCACTTAATTATATTTGCTGCACTGTTAGTTAACTTGTAATTATCTGATTTAACATGAATGTACACCTTATCTACATGACTATTAACCTCTTGAAAGGGAGAGAACGTGTACCCTGTATGTGTGCACACACTTACACATACAAATATATAAAAATATTTTAAGAGCATCATAAGTACTTAATAAATATTTGCTAAATGAATAGTCTTTGAAAATAGGTATTCTTATCCAAACGTTTCCAATATGCCCCCATAAAATCTGCTGAATTTAAATTAATATTTTTAAGTATAATGAGCAAAGAAGCTGTTCCTAAATCTTTTGCATTTGAACACAAATATAAATACAAAACAAGTTGATTTTTAATAAACTTTATATATATATATATATATATATTTTTTTTTTTTTTTTTTTTTTTTTTAGTTGGAGTCTCACTCTGTCGCCCAGATTGGAGTACAGTGGCTGCACCCGCGCACCGCAGCCTCGACCTGCTGGGCTCCAGCGATCCTTCCACTTCAGCCTTCCAAGTAGCTGGAATTACAGGCATGCGCTACCACGCCCGGCTGATTTTTTGATTTATGGTAGAGATGAGGTCTCGAACTCGCGGGCTCAGGCAATCCACTCACCTCAACCTCCCAAAGGCGTGGGATTACAGGCTGAGCCACCGAGCCCGGCTTATATATAAATTTTATATACAGAATCCAAACCATCTTTTTCAAATAATGTCTATATGTAACATTATAATGCTAATTCTTTAAGTTCATTCTATTTTAATTAATGAGACAAAATAATTAAAAAGTACCAATTCCTAGCTTTAGTTTTGATTAAGAAATAATAAGAAAAACACAGTATTTTGTTCTAATTCAAGTCTAACTGGCGTAATTTGATTAAGTAAAAAAAGACCCTTTAGAACTCTAGCTCAGAATAGAGGGCTTGGTATGCATTAAATAATTTTTATATTTCATACACATGTGCATGCACACAAACATATAATGTATATTTCAACATTTCAAGACAAAACCTGTATCCATAATGTAAAACCAATGTGCTCATTCAATTACATGTGACTTTCAAAACCTAATTTCTTGGCAGGGCTAGAAAAAATAACTACAAAGGCCACGAAGTTTCCAAATAAACACCATTCCATTTTGAAGGGGGGGGGAAAGAATATCACATTATTCTTAAGTTGTGTCTATACTCTATTATGTAAATATTCTTTTTGTCAACAGTGAATAAAACAGGTTACACTATAAACAGCTCAAAAATAGCAAATATCGCTTACTGGAGAAATCTAAAAATAGATGAGAATGCTTCTCAGGTCTTGTTACTTTCATGCTATAATTCACATCCATATGTTGCTCCTAAAGCAGTCATTTCACAACGGTATTACATAAGGACAGAATACCAGACATAAAGAAAAATATTTCAAATTCATGTTTTAACTGAGATTGCTCAGCTCATGTTCTGTACAACCTACTGATAAAATGGCAGCTTTAGTATATAAAGCATTTCTACTTAGTTTTAAACCTTTAATCTTTTTTCCCAAGACTTTCTTAAGGTGCGAACTTTCTTTAAAATTTCTTCTTTTCACATTCTTAGCCATTTTTTCATTGAAATTCACAGAAAATCAAGGATTACATTGAGGATTCAACTTGATTCTTTTGAGAAGTTTGCCAGCTTAAAATATTGTTTATTTATCTCAGTTGCTTAAATTATCCTTCACTCTTGTTCAATGTATCTTGAATCATATCTTCTTTCTAAATTAGTCTCCAACCCACTTATATAATATGGAGAGAAATAAAGAAATGAAGTTATAAATAAAAGTTACAAAATACAACTACCTCTTCATTGATTAGTAACCTGACTTACCTTTCTTTTATACCCATAACTGTACAGGACTATTTGGACTATCTTGAATAATTGGTAACAACTATAAATCTTTGTTCTTACCCTTATCAAGTTAGATGTTTGCTTGAATGAATAAAGTCAATGACTTCAAAATTTAAAATATAACCACAATTCCCCTTTGGAGAGAATTTTTTTCTCTGAAGAGATTAGATTATATTAATGTAAAAAAACTGTCTTTCACTTGATAAATGAAACCTTCAAATCATAGAAAAAATATATTTTATTCAATCAACAACAAAAAAATTTACAGATGTCTTGTTTAAAGGTATTTCCAATGAATGAATTATCCTACCAACAAAAGCTCTAATAAGAAATTCAACTTCTGCTTTCCATAGCTCAATTTAATTTCCAAAATACATTATTCTAATTTTCTTTTGAACAGTCTGTCCTCATGAACTGAGTGTATGTTTTTAATTTAACAAGAACCTGGAGCCAGAAAGGAAATTGAACTCTAGAAGTGGACAATTAATTTGACAGTATTTGCTTTTTCCAATATGAGTATGTCAAAATAAAAAAACTAAATGAGAAACTAAAACCATTAATGTTAGGAAAAGGAAAACTTAATTTCTATGGTTTAACAAAAGATCTTCTTAGCACAGAAGCAAATTCATTTCCATTCTTTCAAGATAAGAAAAAAGAGTTAATGTACTTTTTTCTATAAAAAGCAAGAAGCTCTAGAACCTATGACTTGTAAATAATTCAGGGGTTCAACAAATATTACTTGGCTCTTCTTGGCCAAGGCAAGAAAAGATTCATACAGCAGTACAAAGTATTAAAAAAAAGAAAGAAAGTCTAAAGAATAGAGAAGCTGCTTCTTAATTTTCTAAGTCTTTCTAAATTTCTAAGAATTAACTTTCTTCCTTATTTCTAAAAAATAAATTTCATACTAGCATACTCCTTTCAGCACATAAAAATATGCAGAACTCTAAAACATCCTGTTTTCAACGAGAGGGTTCATTTCTTTCAAACCACTGTGATTAAATCAGACTAGATCTGTAAGTTCTTTTTCCGTTCTAGAATTCTAGACTCCTGCTCTCAAATAAGTGGCCCTTTCACATCATATAAGAACATATATTGATATTAAGTCACAAAATGGCATAATTGAAAATCTCTGAAAGAACTATAGTGCATCCTCCTGCCCTCAAGACTGCTCTTAAAAAGTTTATAAAAATAAACAATCCCTTTGCCTGAAACCCTATTAAATCTTTAGTTCCACTTTTACAAAAAAAAAAAAAAAAAACTATAGACCTCAAGAAATTTTATGTCCTATTCTCCTTTCTATACTTTGATTTTCAAATGAAGTCACTGACTAAAGGGCAAAAATATGTATATTAAAAAGAACTTAAACATCTTTTGTTTTTGCTTTGTAGAGATGGGATCTTGCTTTATTGCCTAGGTTGGTCTCAAACTGCAGGCCTCAAGTGATCCTCCCCTCTGACTCCCAAAATGCTGGGATTGCAGACATGAGCCACCACAACCAAGCCTAAACATCTTTTATAATTTTGTTTCTTAGAACCTCATATTTATATAACATAGTATATTTTATATTATTGATATTTTATGTTCAAAGCAACAAAAAAGATAAGTATGTCTAAATAGATGAAGGTAGGTGTGTTATTATAAAATGTGGGTAGAGGTATGTAAAAATTGCTAAGTAAAGCTAGTTTCTGCATACGCTAGAGAAGTCAATTCTACATCTTTCTTTCTTAACTTATTCTAATATTCAACTACTGTTCCTGTGAGAAAACTCTCCTCATATTTAAATTAAATCCTTCCTAAATTAGTCTAATCTTGCTATTACTATTTTTTAAGTACACATTAGAGAAAGTCTGATAATTTTAACAATATAACACGAGAACCTGGAATATTCTGCTACCATAGTAAAAAAAAAAATAGATGACACATTTATCATTGTTTTATCTTATAGTCAGCATTTCTAAAGCAAAAACAAAAATCCAATTCAGATATAATCCAACACACATGTTCATTCGTAATATATTAAGTTCCTACTACATTATCAGTTGTGTACCAATGCTGGGAATATAAAAAAACTTATTAATTATTCCCTGGCCTAGAGTGGTTTACAATTTAGTATAGAATATAGAGACATCAATAGGCAAATGCAGATATTACCAAAAAGTTGGAAACTAGAGGTAAAAGTTAGTTACATACTCTAGAATGAAGGTATTCCATACAATTAAAATAGCTGTAGGGCCAGGCACTATAATCCCACACTTTGGAAGGCAGAGGTGAGAGGATTGCCTGAGCCCAGGGGTTAGAGACCAGCATGAACAACTTGGCAAGACCTCGTCTGCATAGTAAATTAAAAAATTAGCCAGGTGTGGTGGTACAGAAGGATCACCTGAGCCTAGCAGGTTGAGGCTGCAGTAGCCGTGAGTGTGCCACTGCACGACAGAGTGAGACTCTAGCTCTAAATAAATAAAGTGCTATATAGGTCATTATTAGTAATGATAGAAGAATTCTATAGTTATGCTTCCCAATATGGTAGCCACTAGCCACACGTGGCTAATATGCCCTTGAAATACAGCCAGTATGACTAAAGAACTGAATTTTTTTCTATTTAATTTCTATTAATTTATACTTAAATTGAAATGGCCTTATGTGGCTAGTGGCTACCACGTAGGACAACATAGCACTGAAGTTTTAACATCTGGAAGATGGGATATGAGTAGCCAGGTGGTGGCTGTTGTGACTAATTAAAAAGCAAAAAAGGTTAAGTACCTACCAGAGTAATGAAAAAAAAAAAAAAAGGCATTACGCATTATGTAATAATAGGTTATGTCTACTCTCTTGACTTTATGAGATTCTCCAGGGAATTTATATGTGAGAACTAGACTCACATCGTACAAAGAAAAGTGATCTATGTTCAAGGGACTGTTTCTGGTCTCCTTTTTGAAAGCTAAATATGGGTACTGCAGACACCTAGGAGTTCTAGGAATCCCTACTGGGAGGAAAGTGCAATGACTTATTCTTCTTCATTTAATGTCTCTGTAGTCTCAAATGGTATTAAGCACAGAAGTCACTCAAAGTCTTTCATAGTAATCATACTCATCTTATAATCCCAGGATTGCCACTGTTTAGACCACTATATAACATCTGAGGGAAACCAATCTAAGGAAAATATAATCTAATATGTGGCTTTCCATCATAGGCAGTTTAGTCTCATTTTTATTGATATTTTTATTGTGATAAAAACATATAACATAAAATTTACCACCTTAACCATTTTTAAGCGTACACTTCAGTAGTAAGTGTATTCACATTGTTGTAAAACTGAGCTCCAGAACTTCTTCATCTTGCAAATCTATAACTCTATACACAATAAACAACTCCCCTTTTCTCCTTTCCCCAGTCTCTGGTAACCTTCATTCTACTTTTTGTTTCTATGACTACATTAGATACCTCATGAAAGTGGAATCATATAGTATTCGTTTTTTTCTTTGACTGGATTATCTCACTTAGCATAATGTCCTCAAGCTTTCTTCACATTATAGCATGTGACATTTCCTTCATTTGAATGACTATTTGAATGACTTCATTTGAATGACTATTCAGTATTCCATTGTATATATATACCACATTTTGCTTATGCATTCATCCACCAATGGACATCTGGGTTGCTTCCACCTCTCAACTACTATGAATTATCTAAGAACATGGATGTACAATATCTCTTTGAGACCCTACTTTCAATTATTTTGTATATATACGCTGAAGTAGAACTACTGCATCATATGATAATTCTTTTCAATTTTTTTGAGGAACTCTACGTTGTTTTCATAGTGGTTGTAACACATTATCATCTCACCAAATTGCACAAGTGTTCCAATTTATCTATATCTTCACCAACTTGTTATTTTCTGGATTTTTTTTTTTTATAGTAACCATTCTTATGGAAGTGAGATAGCATTTAATTACATTTTGGTTTGCATGTCTCTGATGATGAGTGGTGCTGAGCATCTTTTCATGTGCTTGTTGGTCATTTGTATATAATCTTTGAAGAAAATATCTACCTAAGTCTTTTGTTCATTTTAAAATATTTGATTTTTTTTGGCTAAGTTATAGGAATTCTTCATCGATTGTAGATATTAATCCATTATCAGGTATATGACTTGCAAGTATTTTCTCCCACTCTGTAGGCTGACCTTCCACTCTGTTGATTGTGTCCTTTGATGCACAAACATTTTTAAGTTTAGTATAGCCACATTTGTCCATTTTTATTTCTGTTGCCTGTGCTTTTGGTGTCATATCTAAAAAATCATTGCCAAGTTCAATGTCATGAAGTTTTTCTCTATGTTTTCTTCTAGGAGTTTTATAGGGTTAGGTCTTACATTTAGATCTTTAATCCATTTTGATTTAATTTTTGTGTGTGATGTAAGATAAGGGTCCAACTTCATTCTTTTGTATAGAGATATCCAGTTTCCCCCAACACCGTGTGTTGAAGAAGTTGTCTTTTCCCTATAAGATGCTATTGGCACACTTGTTGAAGATCATTTGACCAAAACCCTGAGGGTTTATTTACTGACTCTCTATTCAATTCTATTGGTTTGTCTATCTTTACGCTAGTATCACAGTTTTGGTTATTGTAGTTTTGCAATATGTTGTGAATCAGGCAGTGTTAGTCTTCTAATTTTTTTCTTCTTTTTCAAAATGGTTTCAGCTATTCAGGATCTATGTCTCATTATTTAATGTACTTTACAATTCTTAAAAAAAAAAGATTGGGGAATCACTGAGTCCCACAGGAGAATGGTCTTCAAACATTTTGCTCATAATTTCCAAAAGGGTTTTTAAGTAACAAGCTTGAACAAAAGATATAATTTCTGATATATTATAAATATGGACATTTAAAAATGAAACTATTATTGCTTTTCAAAATTTATTCTGTGGATTATAAATATTATAGGGAAACGATATCCACCAACATCCATTTTAAAAAAATGCTGATCTTCTCAACAGTTCTTTGTAAGTTCTTTTTTCTTCTTGAATTCTTATTTCCATTCCACTTCCTCCACAGAATGCTATTCTAAAGTAACACATGTTTTTATTATCAGTCCAAAAATTTCTCTGCAAAAAATGATATGAATGGAGAAAAAAATTTTCCTGTGATCACAAGACTATAAGTATTAAAACTTTTCTTCTTATTGTAATTATTAGAAGCAGATAACTGAGGAAAACAACATAAAAATTTTTGATAATTATTGAACACAAAAGAAAAAATATTTGGAAAATTCTTAATGAGATGAATGGAGGAATTTACAGTTTAATTAAAGGGGAGTTTTTTAAAAATATCTTGGAGCAACTTACTATAATGAGATTAGAAACATGAGAGATGAACCTTTCTTTGTAAAGTGAGACAAGGCAGAGTGAGAAAGTAGGCACTTTTGCAGGTATATGTGAAAAATGATTCACTTAAAACTATTCTCAAGTAATCCTTGGTAAATTTTCTTTACTTCAATCTGAAGACCCTGCTACTAAATAAAATACAAACTCCTCCACCAATCTCCTCAGCTTTAATGCTTATCATACCCACCCTCTCACCACAATTTACTGTTTCAACTGTCTGCATCCAATACTGTTTCACATGCCTTGTCTATTTTTTCTCCACCTGATGGACATTAAACTATTAATGTGAAAAGGTTACCTCCTATATGGAGACTTTCCTGGATTTCCTATATAGAATAGACAACATTCTTTGATTCTCCTCCTATCATGTGCCAAATCGAATAACATCTGCAACAATCTTTTTATATACTTATTTAGCCAAAAACTCCTTGAGAAGGACTTGTTTTATTTACTTCTAAGCTCATTCTGTGCTTAGAACATGGTAGATAATCAATAAATATTAGCTGAATGAAAGTACACTCAAGTCTCAATTTCTTCACTGATAACACTTCATCTGTAAGATCTTCAAATCTTAAAGAAATTCAATAAAAATATACATTTTCTGAAATTCCTATAAATGTTCTATTTTCAGATTACTTCTCTGAGTATGATCTCAAAGCAGATAAAGCATTTTCATTATGTATAAAAATTGGGTATATTATACCCTTTTGATATCCCATCATGAAAAGTAATTCCATGATTTCAGGCTATCCTTAAAAAAAAAAAAAAAAAAGCACATTTCTCTCAGTGATTAACGACTGCATAAAAACATGACTTTACTTGATGACTCCAACATAATTTTCTGCATGCTTTGTCTTCTTTTTGTTAAAAGGAGCAAGAAGAAAAGCTGCTTTACATTTTTAGAATGTCAACAAGAAATTATTTTACAATTAGATAAATTAAGAGATCCACAATATTATAACACCCAAATTATCTCCAAATATTCTGACTCTACCTCTGTACATGTATTTATTTATTTATTTATTTATTTTGCCTAACTTGACTGCAAATTTCAAAAAGCTCTGGTCTAGAAATCCAATCTCACTGGAAAGCATGTAGGTTAAGTGGGGACCCAAACCCACAGTGACATAAAAAATATGTCCAGGGATACAGAAATCCATAGCACTAGTCATTCTAAAAATTTCAAGTAAATTACCTATAGCAGGACAAACTATTTTTCTAATTTTTATTTGTAAATTAAATCACCATTGCAACATAGGAGATGTCCTTTGACTTATGTCCTGATAAACCACCGTAAGTTGAAAATATCAGTACGTCGAAAATAAATTTAACAAACCTCACCTATCAAACATCATAGCTTAGCCTAGCCTTCCTTTAATGTGCTCAGAACACTTACATTAGCCTACAATTGGGCAAAATCATCTAACAGAAAGCCTATGTTATAATAAAGTGTTGAATATCTCAAGTAATTTACTGACACAGTACACTGCAGGGTAGAGTCCCTTGTGATCATGTGGCTGACTAGGAGTGGCTTGCTGCCACTACCCAGCATCAAGAGAGAGTATTGCACCACATGTTGCTTGCCCTGGAAAAGATCAACATTCAAAGCATGGTTTCTACGGAATACATATCACTTTCACACCACCATAAAGTAAAAAATATTGTAAGCCATGGCATCATAAGTTGGGAACATCTGTACAAGTTTTGCAAAGAAGCTCACTAGTTAAGAGATCCTTTCTGTTTATAGTCTATGAATTGATGGCAGCCGCAATAATAACAAACATACATAAACTTAAGAATTTGATTTAAAAGAGTAATAAATTAAACCACATTTGCAAACTCATAGGCAGAGTGCAAATTTACCTAGATGTTTAGGGTGTGATTTTATCCCCACTGCCTGGATTGAGTTCACATACTAGATCTAAACTTTACTGTGTGACGTTGGGCAAGTATTAAATCTGCAAGTACCTGAGTTTTAGTACCTAGTACAATATTATACCCACATTTGGCTATTTAATTAAAATCAAGTAAAATTTTAAAAATGTAATCCCTCAGTTGCACTGGTCACATTTCAAAGGCTTAAGAGCCTTATGTGGCTAGAGGCTACCACCACACTGGACAGTATAGACATAGTGATGAAAACAGGATATGATTAAGAATAACAAGTGGGAGCATGGGAGTCATATAGACCACTTTAGATTAAGTGGTTAGAAAAGGCTGCCCTGAGGAGCTGATGATTGGTCTAAGGTTTGTATGACAAGATGCAGTTAGCATGTAAAAATCTGCAAAGAGCATCCAAGGCACAGACAACAACAAGAGCAAAGGCCTCAGCCACAAGGTGCTTGGTTGGTTTAACAACATAAGAGTGTCTAAAGCATAACAAATAAGGGGAGAGAAGTTGGAGGTTCAAGAACTGGCAGGAGGCAGAGCCTCAAGGTTATCAGGAGCCATGTAAGAACTTTAGATTTTATGTTAAGTGCAATAGAAAACCATAGGGGATTACAAACAAGGGAATGTTGTAATCTAAATTATGCCTTAAAAGCTCATTCTGCTGTTGAAAACTAATTACTACAAGAAATCAAGAAAGGAAGCAAGAAGATGCATTAGAAGAAGACAGATGTTATGGCCCAGGTTGTGAGGTGAGAGCCTGGACCAGGGGAGTGGCAGAGGGATAGAGAAGATGTGTTTCTTTTCTTACATCCCCTGTCTACAATACTCTATCTACTATCCTTCACAACCAGGCTCCTTGAAATAATATATTTCATTTTTTGACCATTCAACATTATGTAAATATGTTTCTGTCTCCATCATTCACTGAAACTGTCCTAAGGTCCCAGTCACCTATACCTTCCCAAACACTTTTCTGTCCTCATCTTACCTGACTGCTGCAGCATTTGCAAAACTGGTGACCATTACTCACTTTCATCATATTTTCTTCTTCCTCAATTTCTGGGGCATTACTCTCAACTGATTTTCCTGTTACTCCTTCTCAGTTTTCTTCCCAGTAACTTCTACTTGATTCTCAAACTTCAGTGCTCTTTGAAGATTATATCTTCAGTACTCAGTGTATTTCATAATGTACATAATTCTTAAGACTGAACTGACACTTTTTGCTGGTAATTCTCAAATTAACATCTCTGGCCCAGGACTCCCTACTGTTTTAGACATCTATATCTAGTGTTAAATTGCACCTCCTCACTTGGACATACCACAAACATTTAAATGCAAAAGGTTCAAATCTGGATTCTTCATTCTGTTATATTCCCTTGCCCAAGACAAAAGCCAAAGGCTTCCTAAATTCGCGCTCACTCACCAGCTACAACCCCCATCACCAGAACTTTACAAGGTACTGCAGATTCTACCTCCTTAATATGTTTCTAATCTAGTTCTTCCTCTCAAATCCTGCTAAGTCTATCTTAGTTCAAGCTCACATCAATTCTTGCTTGGATTACTGGAACAGCCTCCCAACCAATTTCTCTGCTTCCAATCTCTTCTCCACACCGCTGCCAGAGCACATTACAGGCATTCAACAAATTGTGATTGCAGTAAATACTAATCTGACCATGTCATTTCTTTCAGAGGAAATTGACAACTTTCACAAGGCTTTCTATAATCTAGCTCTGTATTACTATTACAGTTTCCTCCACTCTTCCCCTCACATCTTCCTCTTCAGTCATTAAGCTTTTCTTAGTTCTCTAAATACCATGCCATTAAGGTCTCCCTTTCTCTGAAGTGCCTCATATACAAAGGGGGCCCAAAAAAAGTATACACATTTTAAGAAAGGAGAAACTGTATTAAAATTGTAATACTCAATATGTACCAATAACAAAGGATGAATACAAGTCACATTTGACTTCTGCAATTACAAAAGGTGCTCAAAGTGGTTACTATCAGTGTCCAGACACTTCTGATTATAGTGAACTAAAAGTAATATATAGACAACATCTCTTAAAATGTGTATACATTTTTTTTTTGGCACTCCAGGTATATCTCAATCACACTGAATGGTAGGTACTGATTTAGTTGTCAGCCTCTCCCAGTAAACTACAAGCTCCTAGAGGCAGGTACCACAACCTTATGAATATTTACCCTGTGCCAACTGATTGGTACAGAGTATTTATAAATGGTTTTGATTTTAAATCTTCTAAATTTTAAAAAAGGAGAGAAGCTTATTTACTGGGCTATATATCACCATTCCAGTATAGCAAAGTGATAGTACTATACTTCAAAGACAAATATACTTCATATTGGAAATGCAAAAAAAAAAAAACACACACACACAAACAAAAAACCAATACACACCAAACACACTCTCTGAAAAAGGAGATTCAGAGAAACCAGGCAGTATTTAATAAATCAGTCTTAGGATTTTATATTACTTGGGGAAGGGTTTATTTAACACTTTTGAAATAATAATGGGTGGAAGGGTTCTCATTTCAATAAAGCCAAACAACTTTTCTAAGTTATGTCACTGTAATTTTAATTCCAAAAGTAAATTCTCGCTCACTTCCTGACAGGTTAATGTTCTTCTTTGAGAGTCTATTACTCACCACCTTAAGAGTCACTCTCTTGTCAATCAGCCAGTTGTTCTCTAAATCTGAATGAGGGAGAGGGGGTGGAAGAAGGGAGAGTGGGGGATAATCAACACTTTCGGAAGGGGAGGTGGCAGAACCCTACAGTCCCAGGGATGAAAGAGAGTGGGCGCTGGGGCAACACCAGGGTGGAACGCTGACATACGGCAAGAAATGGGGAGGATGCCATCACGGAGCAGGCACTATGAAACAGGAGACCCTGGCTGAAGCGAGGTAGGAGGGACATGGAGAAGACACTCAGAGAGAAAGCTGGGAATGGGGGAGAGGAGGAGTAAGGGGTGACAGGAGGAAGAGGTGATAGGCAGAGGAGAGAGGAAGCAAAACGCAGTTTTTGGCCAGGAAGCCGAGGGGCTGAGGAGAAAACTAGATCGAGAGGTGACACCACCAAGAGGGCTTTAGGACGAGGAGACCAGGGGGTCGTCCCAGTGCGAAGGGGGTAGGCGCAAGTAGAACTAGGGGTCCAGAGGGCAGAGGCAGAAGGAGTGGAGCGAGTAAGAGACCCGAACCCGCCAAGCGAGGACCGCCGGCGGCCGGGAAAAGGAGCTGCGAGACGAGGGGCACTTACTGGGGTCCCTCCGCACGGCGCCGCTGGGGATCTCCTCCCGCAGGTGAGGGAAGAGGAAGTCCCGGGCGACCTGGAGGTCCTGGAAGTAGCAGAACTGGACAATGGAGCAGGCCATGGCTCCGGGGAACCCCACTCCGGCACCCACCTACCTCACCACGCCCTGCCCCCTCTACCCCACCGGCCACTGCCGAGCCCCAGACCGCCTCAGCCAAGCAGGAGGCGGGGAAACTAAGCCGGAAGCTGTCACGCACACAGGCCCGCCGTCTCTGAGCATTGCGCAGGCGCAGGCCGGCTCTGGCGCCCCAGAGGGCGAGGCCGGAATCACGTGACCAGTGGGACTGCGGCCGGAGTATCCAACGCCGACGTGGAAGCTCGGAGGAGAGTTTCCCGCTTCTGCATCTACGCGGAGAAGTGAACCCTTTCATTCATTCTGGCTTTTCGCCAGAGGTGTTCTAATTGGATTTTGTCCGCGGGGTTCTTTGAGTCACTTAACCAATCTTTTTGATGTCCTACTATTGGCATGATCCTGATATTTCACAGAGAATAATTCGACTTAAACTAGTGACAGGTCAGTGGAGGACGGTATCATGGAAGTATATGATTTTGAAAAGATGAATTACTCTTCCAGAAATCATCTCCACCAAGGCTGGCTTTAAGTGCTCCTCCTATAAATTCCCATAGTACTATTCAAGTCCAGTATAGTACGCATTGTACTGTATTATACTCATATTTCATCATTTAGTTTTTCATTCATTTGTTCATCCTTCAACAAATATCTGTTAGGCTTTTCTATGGCAGCCACGCAGGGTGCTGAGTATCAGAGAACAAAAGAGAAGCAATATCTTTTCCCATAAAGCTAAAATTCTAGTGTGTGACACGGGCAGTAAGCAATTAATTACAATAGTCCCTTTTGATCTAAGGAGATACATTCCAAGACCCCCAGTGGATGCTTGAAAGCATGGATAATAGTCCCTTTTTAACTAAGGAGATACATTCCAAGACCCCCAGTGGAAGCCTGAAACCATGGGTAGTAGCAAACCCTACATATGTAATATGTTTTTTCCTGTACATACGTATGGTAAAGTTTAATTTATAAACTAGGCACAGTGACAAGTTAATAACTAATAATAAATTTAATAATTATAACACTATACTGCACCAAAAGTTATGTGAATGTGGTCTCTCCCAAAATATCTTTTTGTGCTTTACTGCAGAAAGTGAATCCGCAGATAAGGAGGGATGACCGTACTCAACTATTAAACTAGATTTGTGATAATGCTAGGACGAGAAGACATACACAATGCAATGACAAAACATAACATGGAAAGCTTACCTAGTTGATTGTGTTTGTTTTGTGTCTGGGGAGAAGGTGATTGGCAAGATCTGGAATAGACTGTATCATTGTAAACTCCTGGAGTGTCGGGAATCTCATTTAACTTCATTTTACATACCAAGTATCTAGTCTGAGACCTGGAACATAGTAAGTGTTTAATAAATATTTGCTGGAGGAATAAGTGGAATGGAATGTATACATAAAGTAAGTAGACTAACCTGTGTCTTTTACAAAGCACTTTCTATTTTTGAAAGTAATTTGCCATACATTGTCCAATTGGAGAGTTATCCATGCCATCTTAAAAGAGTGTGTCTTATGCCAATTTCTACAAAGAAGACATTGATTTAAGTGTCTCTGGGGAGACTCTTGAAGTCTATTTCTCTAAAAAAATAAAAATGAAAAAGGAATTATTTTTAATGTTTACATAAAGGCCTGTGGGTACACTCATACTTCCCAAAGGAAACCTAAAGGTATCTTTGCATGAGAGTGAAAATGGCACAGGAATAAATGGAAAGCAAATAGGTAGGGCCCAAAGCATTTATTTCTGTCAGGCCGGTGTATGCTCTTAGTCTTAACAACATAACAACTGTAATTTAGTGCCCAGGTTCCTACTCCATTAATTCCTGCTTCTAGAGTAGAATGATTTTTGCAGACTAGGACAGACAATTTCTACTTTATCAGGTTAGCAGGGATCAGTTCTTTACCTATAAAATGTGTGGTCAGATCAGATGGGCTGTAAGGTCCTTAAAACCATCAAGGGTTTTTGGTTTTATAATCAAAGTTTGCAGAAAAGGCAAGCTGCCAGTGTTTCTTCTACCATTTAAAAAAAAAAAAATGCAATGCTTCCTCAGATCATCACTCAGTAGACTCTTGATAAGATTATTCCCTAAAATCCAGCATCAATACCAAACTATAAAAATGTTTTAATTTAGATTCTTAGTGCCACTGGAGGTAAAAAGAACACATGACACTTTCTGGAAAGATAGAGTGTTGTTCCTTGAACACCATTCAAGTTCCTATTCAGGTACGTGCATTTGTAGAAGTAACTGCCCTTGGCTGATTCCACTGCCCTTTGTTCTGCCCTGAGGCATTCATATATCTCCTGTGGCAGTCATTGAATTTCATTACTGTGTTGGCTCAGTTTTAATGGTGAAGTCTCTGACTGTCTTCCAAGTGCTGTTGAAAAGGTTCATTCATGAATGTTTTTAGGACTTTAGTTCCCCTTCACAGAAATTACAACACAATCATGAACTGAACTCTTTCCCCCAGGAAGTTGTAAAGCTGCATGGGGGATGCCTTAGGAGTTCTGCTGCCATGGTTTCTGTGAAGTGTGGGAGGATTGCGTCAGTGAATATCACCACACAGTCACAAGAAGGTGCATTGCAGAAATGTGCAGGCCTTACAACCTCAGCAGTGTCTCTCTAAGGTATGAGTTGAGGAGTTAGGAAAAGCACTCTGACCAATATAACAACAGAAGGAAACCAGGTTCTAATGTGATCTCTCTCCAGTATCCATTGTTGTAAGTCAGTGCACTGATGGCTGTTATTAGGAGAGACATACTTTCTGAGGAGGATTAGCAGCAGGCCCTTTTCAATCCTTAACAGCAGCCTGAAGCCCAAGGGGTTGAGATACAGGATGGGCACCAACGTGTTAGAGAAAGAGCAATAGACTCAGAGTCATGACCTTGGGTAATTTATGTGACCTTTCTAGAACTTAGATTCTTGATCTATAAAATGAAGAGCCTGGGCTCTTAAGATTCATCCCAGGGATATGTAGATTTTGGTAAGAGACTGGGAAGGAAAAAGTCTGGGAGTTGGAATTGCTTGAAAGGAGTGGTCTGTGTAGGAAGCCAATTTAGAATGTATCCATATGAATAAGTTCTGGCCAGTGAGATGGAGCATGAATTGTTGGAAGAGGATACCAGGAAGTTTAATTAAAAGAGGAACAGACAGCTGAGAAAACAGCTTTCAGTCTTTTCTTTTCCTGTTTCCTACCTGGAATTTGACATGGCTGGAGTTCCAGCATCCTTTTTAGACAATTAAGTAACTTGAACAATGGTGAAGCATGAAGACAGCTTGAATCTCTCCTACTTCATGGAGTCACCATGCCAATTTCTGGACTGCCATATGTAGACTTCTTTTATGTGACAAAATAAATCTTTACATATTTTAGTCACTGCTATTTTGGGTTTTCTCTTATTATAGTTGAACCTAATCCTGACACAGCATGACCTAAGTAACAAGATAACCTTTTCATGAAGAAAGTGGTCTATTTCATATATCTTATCTTAATTAAAGCATTTTTGTCTCTGATATTCTTTTTCTCTAGCATAAGTGAGAAGAGGTTAGATCAATGACCTGGACATTTTTAAATTGTTTAAATAATTGTGGTTTCATTTGGACATAAAAATATGCTCCTAGATGACCAAATATTTCTTGTTTTGTTATTTTTAGCATGACCAAAATAGACCCTTAAAAGATTATGTGAAATAAAGAAGCTGGGCTCGGTGGCTCAGCCTATAATCCCGCGCCTTTGGGAGGCTGAGGTGAGTGGATTGCCTGAGCCCGCAGTTTCGAGACCCGCCTGGGCAGCGAGACCTCATCTCTACAATAAATCAAAAAAATCAGCCAGGCATGGTAGCGCATGCCTGTAATTCCGGCTACTGGGAAGGCTGAGGTGGAAGGATCGCCGGAGCCCAGCAGGTCGAGGCTGCGGTGGCCGGGAGTGGCCACTGCACTCCAGTCTGGGCGACAGAGTGAGACTCCAACTCAAAAAAAAAAAAAAAGAAAGAAAGAAATATCCCCAGTGTTGTTTAGTAGCTGAGTGATATGTGCCAACCAACAATTTCATAATGGAAAATCAAGGGCAGGTTAGAGAAGGGGGAACTGTGAGTAGGGGTTTTATTTAGACTGAGACTACAAGTCTGAGAAGCCATTGCCTTGTGATTGGTGAACTAAGATGGCTAAGTTCAACATCTTGCTTGACTTTGCTGTAGTTTTCTCACTCTGGACTACGCTTTCCTTATAACTTTCCCAAACCTTAGCTTTAGTGAAGCTGCAACCTCCTGACCCCCTTCTTCCCCTTTCATCTTTTTATTTCTGGATATGTTACTACCTTCTTGTCATCTTTTTCCCTTCTTTCAGTCCATTCTTCCAATTTCCTCTTATTCTAAACTCTTTTCTTTCTGTTAATGGTACCACCCTTCTGTTGGTGGATGACCTATGCACAGAAAGGCTAAAAATTCTTGTTCCCAACTTGTTCACCAGTCAGTCACCAAATTCTATTGATTTAGCTTCCAAAATCTCTCTCAGGTTGATCCTTTCCTGACATCCTCACTGCCACCTTCTTGCCTGAACTGTTTTTATAGACCCCTCATTCTTGATTCTGAGTCTGGTGTCTTTCCATTTCAATCATCCTACACATAGCTGCCAGACCTATCTTCCTGAAGCATAAGTCTTAGTGTTACTTAGTACATCTTCCCATAACACTTTCATTTCTTCATTAATTTATTCACTCATGTAAGACCTATTTTCTGTGTGCCCATTAGTTGTCATGAATGGCTGGAGGCCTTACTAACATAAATTTAAGTCAGACTCAGCACTGTTGGAGGTGAGAATTACCAATACACAAACAGGAATAAATATTACCAGGGCATAGAGCAGAAGGAAAAACCACAGCCTTGAGATTCAGAAAGGATTTTTTGGCGGTAATGTCTGAGCTGAGTCTTGAAAACTGAATCGATTTTAGCTGGCTAATGAGGATGTAAGGGAGAAAGGAGAAAATCTTCCAGGCAGAAGAAACATGACAAAAGACTTGGGAGCAGGAATAACTTATGTCTACAGAGAAACAAGCAGCTGTTTCTAGGATGTGAAGTGTTAGGATGAGTCCAGGAGGTGACCTGAGTGATTTTAAACCTTCTCAAATGTCATTTCCTCCAGAATTTAAGGACTAAGCAACATTTCTTAACTTGTTCAAAGATGAGAAATGTCTCCTTTGGTTCGTTTTCTTTATTGATACCACTTTTCACATCTAGCTTGCAATCTAAGGAGGTGCAGAGAAGGAACAAGGTTTTATAAGTTAGGAGTCATAATGTGTTCATCTGGCCCATCTCCCTATGACATACTTGATAATTTACACTGGAGACTAGATTTGTATTGAAAGTTAGCTTTTTTCCTTCCCTCATAAAACTTTCACAGACTAATAGATTTCATAGCTGAGGAACTTTCCTTGAGTGTTCTGCTACGTGTTCTACCTTAGGCTTTCTAATCCCCCCTCCCACACACACACACATCGACTGGCATTAGGTGACTGAGTGTTTCATTCTTCTTGATGCAGTTTCTTTCCAGTAAATGTAGTCAGTGTTAATTGTCATGGTAGCAGCCACTATATATAACACTTGCTTTTAAAAATATTTTAACAAATGCTATTCTTTCCACTGTCCTAATTAGATGAATCCCTCATTTGTGGTCATATTTTATTCTTTTCTATCTTTCTTGCACTGAAAGGTACCTGGAAGATTTGAACCATTCGAAACTATAGACCTGTATGGAGGCATGCTGGAACATTCTAAAGTAGTTAATTACTAAGTACCTGCTGTGTTCCTCTTTTCTATCCAATAAACTTTGAAATCCTTCAAAACCAAACTTAAATATCATATCCTCTGCAAACTTAGTTTGGACCCCTATAATTTTTTAAATCTTTATGTCTTTTCTAAAATTTAACACCTTATTTTATGGTTTAGCTGCATCTCTGTCTCCCCCACTAGATGGTGATGTCTTCAAGGGCAGGAACTGTGATCTGTTTACCTTTATGACATTCATTCATTCAACACATTTTTTAAAAAAACACCCTACTATGCACCATGAGCTAAACATGTACATGACTCATACTCAATACAAAGAGAAATACATAAGGGAACTAATATACCCCAATAACAGATAAATAGGTAGTTATGATTCAGTTTTGAAAGTGTGATTCTGGGAACAATACGAGGGAGCAGATAAGGTCACCTCACTTTAGGGATCAGGGAGAGCTTCCTGGAGGAAGTATCATCTAAACATGGAATGGAAAGATTGGGTAGGTTATAGCCTGACAAAAAAAAGATAGAGGGTAGAACAGGAGAAGGGAGGTCAAACATTCTTAGACAATGAAGAAACAACTTAAAATCCTAGAGGTGAGAGGACATAGTATGTTTAGAGAATTGAATATCCTTTAACCTGCCTAGAGCTAAAAGAAGAATGTTGCGACTGGAGAGGTGAAAAGGGGTGGAATCATAAAATAACTGAAGCGCAGGGACTATGATTTACTCAGATTTGCTTCTCTCTCCTGTGCATAGCAAAGTACTTGGCAAAAAGGTAGTTGGTTTATGAATATCTGTGGAAGGTAGGAAAGGAGAAAAGAAGGAATGGCCCAGCACTCCATTGGGTAATTTATAAGTGATATGAAAAGCATATCCTGTCTGCCTTCAGTGCCATTGGATAGACAAGACATATCTGTCAAAACAGGTAAACACTAGGTCCTATTTGCTTCAATATCAAAAGAGAGAGGTACAAGCCAGTGTGGTTAAGTCTGGAGAGATTGTTGTGATAGAGGTTGTCAGGGGAGCCTACAACAGCAAGATGGGACCTGAACTGCACCTGTCGAATGAGTCTAGTTTAAATGAGAAGAAAATAATAAAAATACAGTCTGTATCTTACTACATGGAGGTGAGGGCAGGAGAAATAAGTAAAAAAGAGGAAGCAGATCCCTTCTGAATTTTTTTTTTCTTACAGAATTACCATTCTGATTGGATCTGCCGAACTGCATTTTTTTAAAAATTCTTTTTCTATCAGCTTCTCTCCAATTGAGAGCTGTTCTGAGTATTTCAAGGTGTTTGCTTACAGTCCCCGGAGCATGGGGAAGGGAACCCTATCTAGGAAGGCCTGTTTATAGAATCAGAGTTTCAGGAGACTCAATTTTATATACTTGACCTGAATGGAACTTACTTTTTGGTATGGTTGGAGCCATAAATTTTAAAAAGCTGTGCAGAGCCATAGTTATTAATTGTGTCTTCAAATAGGATGATCATTTTTTCCAAACAGGATCATTTTTTTTCTCCTTACTAAAGCAACCAAGCAATTCACTTTACAAATTTCGGGCAACATTTTGAAGTAGAAAATTCCACAACACAAATGGATTGTCTGAGCCCACAGGTTTGAGACAGCCCGGGCAATTAGCCAGGTGTGGTAGCGTGCACCTATAGTTCCAGCTACTTGTAAGACTGAGGCGGAAGGATCACTGGACTCCAGCGGGTTGATGCTAGCGTGGCCGTGAGTGTGCCACTGCATTCCAGCCTGGGTGACAGAGTGAGACTCCAAATCCAAAAAATAAATAAATAAATAATAAAAATAAAATTCCAGAACAGCAAAAGTTTATGGAAAGTTCTTTGGAGCCTGAGTAATAGAATTTGACTTGCACTACCCTGGCTAAGTCCTTTATTAGATGTCCAGGCATTTTTGCTTATCATCTTGTAAACATCTTGTAAACGAGTTGCAACTTGAATATCAGAGTTGAATATTATTGAACTTTTATTTTCCCAATGTTATGTGTGAAATTATCTTCTCTAAGTTTAATGGTTTTTATTTCATAAAATTGAAACTTATTTTTATCCTCATGGTTCTTTGTCTTTTAAGCTTTTTCAGTATTTGGCTTTCTTTTTCAGTCTTCGCTATTCACAACACTCTCAAAGAATTATCTCTACAATTCATTATTGAGGTTTTTTTTATTTTCTTAGAAAATCCTTAGTTAATGCTGGGTGTGGTAGCTCATGCCTGTAATCCCCCCACTTTGGAAGGCTGAGGCAAGAGGATTGCCTGAGCCTAGGGGCTCAAGACCAGTCTGGGCAACTTGGCGAGACCCCATATCAACAATAAATCAAGAAATTAGCCAGGTGTGGTGGTACCACCTGTAGTTCCAGCTACTAGGAAGGCTGAGATGGAAGGATCAGCTGAGCCCAGCAAGTTGAGGCGGTGGTAACTGTGAGCATGCTGCTGTACTTTAGTCTGCTTGACAGAGTGAGATTTCAATTAAAAAAAAAAAAAGAAAATCCTTAAAGTTGGATCACCACAAACATGCTGTTAATAGACTATGGCTTAAAAGCTATGGATTCACGTGTAGAAGTTCAGTAAATACTCGAACACAAATATTGTGACCCATTTATTATTCCTCTTTATACAATTTTTCTTTAATCAGGCTAGCCATATTGTTATCTCTACTTATTATAATTTTGTCAGTTTTCAATCCTCCTTTACAAGTCAATTTGAATTAATATTGCAAATAACACTTAATAAGGAATGATTTTGAGATAAAATATCTTTTCTTTGGTTAACATTTATTGACAATGGTATACTGGAGCTGGTTGCCACAACTTACCAGAGCTGATTGTTAACTTTTCAGGAAATTTATAAGTCAGTTGCATTCACCTTGGTATGCTGAAATCTGCCATGGTGTGACTATTTACACCACAGAAATCAGCAAATGCTACAAATTAGGATTTTTCTTTTCTGCCCCTCACAAAACCAGTTGCTAAACATTTACCAGCACACTACTGTGATCAAGGTAATTAAAAAAAAAAAATTTAACAAGTGTTTTCTTAAAAAGGTCTCAAATAGGCTTTCATGAGCACCTGACATTTATATAAAATTAATCCTATTCTGCATATGCTTTAATTCCTGGTCTTCTCTTGCTAAGCCTTGTACAAATGTGTAAGGTTGTGTAAGTCTGGTTTGAGCAAGGGCTCTCTCTGAAGTCAGAACACTTTAAACCTGAGTTCTGGCACTATTGTATTATAGTAGTTTCGCATCCAAGCTATTCTAATCTTTCTAATCTGAGTTTCATCACCTGTAATATGGAGTTGTTAACATTATCTACATTGTACCTATTTTGAAGATTAGGAAAGATAATGCAAGTAAACTGTATTATGTACCACAAAGAAATAAGAAATATTGCCAGTTAAGCCATAACATGGTATTATTTTTTACAAAATGCATCTGTACTTCAGAGGTGTTAAAATATGGGAAAATATATCTTAATAATATATGATACCAAATTCTCAAGTATCTTCTATAGTTAGAATATTGAACAATGAGAAATTGTTTTCAATTGATTCCATTTATTGTGAGACTAGTAATTTGGAGGAATCTGGATTCAATTAACATAAAAGAGATCCTGTTGGAATTATTGTATTACTATTGAAGTATTGCTACGATTTTGGTTTCTTTTTATTTCCAAACTTTTAAAGCATTTTATTTTTTAAAAAATGCAGATAGGACCATACTTTCCTGTGTTATTTCCTAAAGTATTTTATTTTTTAATATATAGTTTAATGTAATATTGATATGGAATATTGAAAAAGGACTATGCAGTTTGATTTATCACTCTTCATATCGATCTCATGTATAAGTTATACCAAAGAAATGTGTAACAGTCAATTCATCTCAGATTTCTATAGCTTGTCATATTTTTTCTTGCCAGTTTTAGTTTTAATTCAATTACTCTTCAAATTCAATACAGCTAAGTCATTTACTTTTTTTTCTACTCTATCTTTGTGAACTCTCTGTGCTTCTTGTGACTGTGATTGCTAGAAAAGAGCATCATTGTGTGGTCTAGATTTTCAAAACATTTTCTAAGAAATTAGCAACCAGCTGTAGAATGATGATCAATAGCAACCAATAATTTTACCTAGATATTATCCTTTTTTTAAATTTTAAAGATATGGGATAAAATTCAGGGTTAGGTATACAAATGTTCATTATGCAGGCACCCTTATTAATGAGGTATGCTCCTCCCTCCCCTGGCAGTTTCCCTCTCTCCCCAAGGTCCCACTTGTCTATCTTATTTCTTCCTCCATTTCATTAGGTTATCAAATTTGTTTCCACATAGTAATCTCTGATAATCTTTTGTATTTCTTTGGAGTCAGTTGTGATTTGATCTTTCGTATTTCTGATTGTGTTTATTTGGGCTTATTCTCTCTTTTACTTGGTCAATCTGGCTAGGGGTCCATCAATCTTGTTAATTCTTTCTTTTTTGTTTGTTTGTTTTTTTTGAGTTAGAGTCGCACTCGGTTGCCCAGACTGGAGTGCAGTGGCTGCTCCCGGCCACCGCAGCCTCGACCTGCTGGGCTCCGGCGATCCTTCTGCCTCAGCCTTCCAAGTAGCCGGAATTACAGGCATGCGCTACCACGCCCAGCTGATTTTTTGATTTATTGTAGAGATGAGGTCTCGCTGCCCAGGCGGGTCTCGAACCCACGGGCTCAGGCAATCCACTCACCTCAGCCTCCCAAAGGCGCGGGATTACAGGCTGAGCCACCGAGCCCGGCTGTTAATTCTTTCAAAGAACCAGCTTTTTGTTTTATTGATGTTTCCTATGATATTTTTGTCTTCTGTGTCCCATATTTGGGCTCTTATTTTGGTTATTTGGATTCTTCTACTAAAGTTAGGGTTTTGGTGGTCATCTCTTTATAGCTCCCTTAGGTGATTTGTTAGGTTCTCAACTTGTGATCTTTCCATTTTCTTGATGTGTGCTTGTAGAGATATAAATTCCCCTCTTAGAACTGATCTCATGGCATCCCATAGGTTTTGGTAAGATGTTTCTTCAATTGCATTTGTTTCCAGGACTCTTTTAATTTCTGCTTTGATTTCAGTGTTGACACAGTAATTGTTCAGCATCATGCTGTTTAGTGACGATGCCTTTGTGGGCTTTGGGGAAATTTTGTTGGTGCTGATATTTATTTTTATTCCTCTGTGGTCTGAGAAGGTGTGTGGCAATATTTCAACCTTATGGAATTTGTTTATGCTTGATTTATGGCCAAGGGTGTGATCAATCTTGGAGTATGTTCCATGTGGTGATGAGTAGAATGTATATTTTGTGGTTGTTGGGTGTAATAATCTGTAGGTATCTATTAAATCCATTTGGTCAAGTGTCAAGTTTAGGTTCTGGATCTCCTTGTTGACTTTTTGCCTTATTGATCTATCTAGGGCTGTTAGTGGAATATTCAAGTCCCCTGCTATAATAGTGTTAGAGTCAATATCTTTTTAAAGGTTATTTAGTAGTTGCTTTATAAATGCTAGTACTCCTGTGTTGGGTGCATATATGTTTAGGATGGATATTGCTTGTTGATGGATTGAACCATTCATCATTATATAGTGTCCTTTTGTATCTTTTAAAATTCTTGATAGCTTAAAGGTTGTTTTGTATGATATTAAGACTGTGACTCCTGCCTTCTTTTGAGATCTATTTGCCTGGAAACTCATTTTGCATCCTTTAACTTTGAGTCTGTGTGTATCCCTTGTGGTAAGATGAGTTTCCTGGATACAGCAAATAATTGGGTCATGGTTTCTCATCCAGGTTGCCATTCTGTGTCTTTTCGGTGGTGCATTTAGTCCATTCACATTCAGGTTGATTATTGAAGTGTGAGTGTTTATCTATGTCATAAGGCTCATATAAAATTTTTTCTTTGCTTGTTTTCTTTTGGCTTTGGGGTTGATGTATGTGTGTGTTTTCAAGTTTCTTGTTGCGCTGTATTCTCTGTTGATTCTGTGTTTTGCTGTTCTCTTAGGAAGTGTGTGGTCATTCTTTTTTTCTTCTTCTGTGTTTAATACCTTTTTAAGTGTCTCCTGTAGAGTTGGACTGGAAACTGCATAATCTCTTAGGGGCTGGATGTCTGGGAAGGATTTTAATTCTCCATCACTGATGAAGCTGAGCTTGGCTGGGTAGGAAATTCTTGGTTGAAATTGTTTATCTTTGAGGACTTTGAATATTGGACTCCAGTCTCTTCTTGCTTGTAGTGTTTCTGCCAGTAGGTCTGCTGCTATTCTGATTGGTTTTCCCCAGTAGGTAGTCTGAACTTTCTCTCTTGCTGCCTTTAGCTTTTATCTTTTGTGTCTATTTTTGATGTTTTATGGGGATTCTCTGTATCTCTTGTGCTTAGTTGGTCACATCTGTGGTGATATGGGGAAAGTTTTCTTGGATTACCTCCTGGAATACTTGCTCTGAGGTGTTCTCCATTTCCCTTTCTTCTTCTGGGATACCAATCAGGTATAGTTTCAGTCTCTTGATATAATCGCTCATCTTTTGTAGGCTTTTTCTTTCTTTCTGAGTTTTCTTTCTATGTTTTTTTACAGATTGGGTTAATTCCATGTTCTGGTCTTCAAGTTCTGAGATTCTTTCTTTGGCTAGATTAATTCTGCTTTCCATGCTTGTCATCTTGTTATTTATTTCCTGGATGAAATTTTTTATTGCCAAAACCTCTGTTACAAGTTCTTTCAGTGTTGCATCTTGTCTTTCTTGAGTCTTATTTACTCTTTCCATTCCCTAATCCCTGTGATATTCTGGGGCCAGTTGTTGGTGACTTCCTTTGTTTGGGTTCCAAGGTCTGATTTTTCAGTTTTCTCTTTGTTACACTTGAAATTACCTGTGGTCTTTATTTGGTTTTTCCTCATTTGTGACTGATCTCTTGTTTTTCTCTTTAGTTCTATTATTCATTGTCAGTGGGAGAGGCTTTCCCTTCTGATGTTTTCTCAGTCCTCTATTCTTCCCTGATCTGGGCTCTGGGTTTGTTCTATTTTGAGATAGGACTGTGGGTGGGAAGCTTTGCTGTCTCTTGTAGTTTTGAAAGTCAAGGTAGTTAGGGGAAGGGGAGCTAGGATTCAGAAACTACTTGAAAATTACAATGTTCACTGTTTGTGGTATGTGTTCCCTTAGACCCACTCCACACCACCACTCTATATGACAATGCAATGGATACATGTGTGTACCCCCTGGGTCCAAGATACAATGATGGCAATGAGGAGCACAGAGAAAAACAGAATGAAATAATAGGGACAAAAATTTTTTTAAAAAGAAAGTAAAGGAAAAAACACAGAACAATGAAAGCAGAAACCAAGGCAAAAAACAACTGAACACACACACATACCCACAGACATACACACACACTCCAAAGCAAACTGGAATAACAACAAAGTGAGACAAAACAAACAACATTCAAAAAAAAATAAAAACAACAGGAAAACTAAACTCTCACACAAACACATGCCTAGCACAAAGTGAATGGAGAAGAAAAGCAGAAAAACTGGGAAAACAAAACAAACAAAATTAAAAAAAAAACCCAAAGGAATTCAGATTGAACCCACACACATATATTGACACACACCTTAAACTAAAAAATAAATAAATAAAGAGAAGAAAAGAAGAGCAAAAAAAACCTAACAGCAACAAAAAAAACCTGAAAGATGAACACTCAATCATTCACATACACACATAAACAGAAAACAAAAAAAAGGATGAAAGAAAAAGAAAGAAGAATAGAAAAAAAAGGTGGGGGATGCATATCAAACCCTCACATACACATTCATGCAGAAAGGAAACATATTTTAAAAATAGATGAACTAACAGGTAAAAAAATTTTAAAAATTAGCCAGGCCTGGCGGCTCAGCCTGTAATCCCATGCCTTTGGGAGGCTGAGGTGAGTGGATTGCCTGAGCCATGGGTTCGAGACCCACCTGGGCAAATTGGCGAGACCTCATCTCTACAATAAATCAAAAATTAGCCAGGCGTGGTAGCGCGCACCTGTATTTCCAGCTACTTGGAAGGCTGAGACGGAAGGATCGCTGGAACCCAGCAGGTCGAGGCTGCAGTGGCTGGGAGTGACCACTGCACTCCAGTCTGGGTGACAGAGTGAGACTCCAACCCCCCCCAAAAAAATTAAAAATTAAAAGAAAAAATAAAACCCTGCCCTCTTGTAGCAGGCTCTGTAATTGTTACAATGGCAATTAAATTTTAACATGGATGAGAGAGGAACAATTACACCTCTTTCACTCTCTTCCCAGTATCTGGGGCAGGGAAGGAGAAGGGGCAGCAGGGGTGGGGGGGCTTGTAGTCCTTCCCTCCGACTCTCATATGATCAGGGAGATCTTCTCCGATGGGGAGGTGAAAGATTGTCTTGTCCCCAGGTATGTGCTCACAGGGGGATGCCTCAGCCAGGCCTATCATGTAATGGCATTTTCCTATTACGACTGATGTCCAGGCTCTGCCTAGGTTTGTCCCTCTCAGTCATGGCCCAGCTGTGTGGGTCTGATGTTCAGAGGATTGCTGGGGAGGAAGGTGTTTGGGTCAGCCCCAGACTCACCACTGATCTCTTTGGAGGTCTTCCTTGTCCTTTTCTGGTCACACCCTTTGACCCACAGCTGGATCAGGGTAGGGGTGGGGTGCCTGGGACTCAGCACTCATCAGGTCTCTCTGAAGTTTGTGCTTTCAGGATATTCCCTCTGGGTCATGGTCAACCCCTGAGTAGTTGTTCTGCCAGTCACAGAGATTGGGTCTGTTGTTCTGTGGTAAGCAAGTTGGAACACTTCCTTGCCTCGTCTCTCTTGTCTTCTCCAGTGGGACTCCTCCTCTGAGCTCCCTCCGCATCCTCTGCTGCCAGTGTTGGCCAGACGCTGGCTGACGTGATGAGGCAAAACCTGGAGCCGGTAGTCTCTCCTGCTGCAGTGGTGAGGCTCAGAGCCTGGAGCCAGTAGTCTCTCCCCACTACTGCTTCACAGGAAAACTCTGTCCTATTAAAAAAAAATGACGCTCAGCTTCTGCGACCTGGGAAGCACCAGGGACAAAGTAGAGAAGCTGCAGCACCAGCTATTGCACCAGAAGGGCCCTGGACACTTGCTCACAAGCCCCCATTTAGTCAGTCTCTCCCAGTATTTCTTCCCAGGAAGGGTTTTGTTAGTTATAAAAAAAAATGTGCTCAACTGCATCTCAGGAATTGCTAGGGTCTGAGCCAAGCAACTGCGTCACCAACTGCCATACCAGGAGGGCCCTGGTCGCTAGATCCCTAGCCCTCACTCAGTTGGTCACTCACATACCCACTCACTCACCAGCACATGCACAAAATTTTCCATACACTCACTCTCACTGGAATTTGCATAGTCTGTCTGGCTTGACTGCCATCTTACTGTGTCCCTCTAAAGTATTTTAAATTAATCAATTAGTTTATTGGCATTAGCATTTCAAAGTATACTTTATTCTGACGTGCCAGCCAGTTTATATAAAATCACAAGTAGTGTTAATACTAATGACTTACTTTTTAATAGTTATGCCCTCTTTCCTCCCCACTAGTCTTTCCTGAAGTTAAAAGTTTAAGGAAAATAAAATAAAATAATTCAAAATTTTTTGTGAGAGTTGAGGTAAGTTCTTTATAACAATGTCTTAGTCCAGTTTTTGTTGCTATAATAGAATACCACATGTTGAGTAATGTATACAGAAAAGAAGTTTATTTTTTACAGTTCTGGAGACTGGGAAGTCCAAGGGCATGGTGTCAGTATCAGGTGAGGGGTTTTGGGCTGTGTCATTCCACTGTGAAAAGACAGAAGAGCAAGAGATCATGTGCAAAAGAGAAAGTATGAGGGGCCAGGCTCACTTTATAACAACCCACTCTAAACATAACTAACTCACTTCCACAGTACTGGCATTAGTTTATAAAAGTAGAGCCCCCATGACCTAATTACTTCTTATAGGCCCCTACCTCTACATACTGTTACAATGGCAATTAAATTTTAACATGAATTTAGAGGGAACTAACATTTAATAGCAAACTATAATACAGAACTAAATATTTGGTTGCCTTTCTTGCGAATTAGATAATTTATATCTTATTGGAAAATAGCCATTTTAGTAATATATCCACCTGCTTTTTAAAGGGCAAACTTTAATTGTGACACTTAAGGTGATCAACAGTGATTATGTTGACTACATACACATTATATTAAAAATACAAATGGTCAGCAGATAGTTTATGGTGACTCAGGCCTTAGTCAATACTAACAAAGATTTAAGCCATTAGTAAGAATATACATGGCAAAAAGTCTAGCAGGCAATAAATACTACTTTTTTAAAAGCTAAAAAGTCAAAGCAAACTGAAATACTGAATTCACGGAAAGCCCCATTTATTCTGAATAAACTTTGTGCTTGAAAAGAAGGAAGGGTGTATATCATTTATGAGTAGGAAAATAAAACATTTGTTGTAGAATTTGAAAAACCAATGCTATAACTTTTAGATTGTCCAGAAATTTAAAAAATGTAGCCCTGAAAGAGCTTTGCTATTATCACCAAATGCTTAATGAGTAATGATTTATGTAGAAGAGGAGTGAAAATAAGAAATGCTTATTACTTACTGTGTTATGTAACTCTAGGGGTCCTACACACTAAATACCCCTTAACCTTTGAGATAAGAAAATTATTTGCTAGCCTTCATTTAATCAGAAAAAATGACTTTGTGGGGTATATATAATAACTGTTCATTTAAAAAATTATTATTATTAATGAAGATATGAAACCAGTATGGATTTTATGTGTTGAAATGAGCCACTCACATTTTATTTTCTTAAAATATGTATAATCTCATCTCACATTTTATTAACTAATTTAGCTACATAGTAATAATTTTTTGGCACCCATTTGCATTCCATTTTCATTTGTCTATTCTGCTCTTCTTCCCTCCTCCTCATCACATCATTTTCAAACACTAATTATGTGTATGACAAATACTATATGCAGGTTTGGTAGACCTTAGCCATTCTAGCTAAATGACATTCGCTACAAAAAAACCTACCCTTTGGAGAACAATGTTTATTGTGAGGTATAGCAGTAAACTCTGTACACTAGCAAAATCCATTTTGAGTTTTTTCCAAAAGAAATTAAATTTCAAAAGTGCTGAGATGTTAAGCAATGAATAAAACAAGGGAATAAATAATTCATTAGTGTATTAATAAATATTTCAGTACTAAATGGAATCCTGGTTAATGTACGTTAATATCTTAGTAAGTGAAATTCTTTGAATGTTTTATACATTGCAATTTACAGTATTAGTATTATTGATCATAAATCTATAGATAAAATGTTTAACAAAAGTCACTAATAAATATGAAAATAGCACATTGAAAAATTTTGATAAATGAATTTGTTAATAGTGCAAGACATTTAAAGCCAAACATATGTATTTATCACACCCTAAATCTAAGTCTATTGTACTGAGTAGGGTCTTCTGCCTTGAAATAGATTGTCAAGATGAGTTCTGAACACAAATATGAAGAGCAACACTGCTGTTTCATAAAATATACTGCCCTTCGTTGTGTTGTACGTATGTCATTGAAATGTTACTTTCAAATGGACTTCTTAAACTCAAATTCTAATTTTAGTATTTCACCCATTAGCAGGGCAATTTTAAAAGTTTGACATTATTGTGTAGGATGAAAAATTTATTAGCACCATAAACTGTAAAACTGTTGCTTTGGTCACTCACTGCACACTAGTGATATGATAGAGCTGCCCACATTCAATGAGTACATTTAATAACCTCACTGACTTTTATGTGCACAGCAAAATACAGTTTCAGAAAAATGTTTTACAGCATGACATTTTTGACATGGCACTTGTGACATGTTCAGTTCAACAATTCTTTTTTGTGGGTCTGTCTTACCCTATACATTGCAGGATGCTCAGGAGTATTTCTGACCTTTACACACTAAATGCCAGTAGCAACTTCAACCAGTTGTGACCACCAAAAATATCTCTAAACATTGCTAAATGTACACTGGAGGACAAAATCATCCCATATTGAGAACCACCGATTTTACTGTAACATGTATTCTGGAAGGAATTTAAGCTTAGGAATTCTTACATTAAAAAGTCTCAAAAATCCTTTATCTTAAATGACAGAAAATGGTCAGAAGTCTTGTAGTGAGTGATCATTCTTGTATAAATCTACTTCATTGAAGTATAACTTATATACAATGAAATGCATAGATTTAGGTACAGGAATTTTTATAAATTTTAACAAAGAAACTCATGTAGCGTTGAGTCCAGTCAAGCTATTTTCATCACCTTAAAGAGTTCCTTCCTTCTACTTTGCTATCAATCCCAGCCTACATGAATCCAATCCTTAGCCCAGTAAAGCATTGATTTCTATCCCAATAGAGTAGTTTGGGACATTCTAGAACTTCATAGAAATGGAGTAAGAAAGTATAGGTATATACTCTTTTGTGTCTGACTTCTTTCACTCAACCTAATCTCTGTAAAATTTATATACATTGTTGTACATGTCAGAGTTTTTCTTTTTTGGACAGAGTTTCACTCTGTCTCCCAGGATTGGCAGTGGCATGATCCCCAGCCTTGACTTACTGGTCTCAGGTGATCTTTCCACCTAAGCCTCCTGCAGCTGAAACTACAGGAACATGCCACCATGCTTGGCTAATTTCTTGATTTTTTGTTGAGAGGATGTCTCACTATGGTGCCAAGGCTGGTTTCAAACTCCTGGACTCCAACAATCCTCTCACCTTGACCTCCCAAAGTGCTGAGATTACAGGCATGAGTCACAGTGCCTGGCCTGTTCATTTTTATATCTTATTGGGATCTGTTTGTTTGACTATAAGATTATTTATCTTTTCACCTCTTGAAAGATTTTGGGTTGTTTTGGTTTTGAGCTGTTACAAATAAAGTAGCTTTGAACTTTCATGCACAAGTCTTTTTATAGACATAGCTTTTTAGATCTCCTGGGTATATACCTAGGGCTGAAATTGCTGTATCAAGAAAGTTATTTTTTACCTTTATAGATAAGCAGATGCACCATTTTATACTTTCACCAACAGTATATAATAGTTCCAGTTATTCTACATTTTTACAAACACTTGATATTGTTACGGTCTCTTGTGGTATCTCATTGTGGTTTTAATTTGCTTTTTCCTGATGATGTTAAGTATATTATCATGTGCTAATTGTACATTCTTGTACCTTCTTCTGTGAAGTGTCTGCTTAAGAATTGTGCCCATTTTAAAATTGGATTATTTTTTTGTTTAGTTGTAAAAATTCTTTATATATTCTGGATACAAGTCCCTTATTGTATATGTTTGTCTGTGTATGTACACATGTATATAGTAAATATTTCATCCCAGTTTATTGATAGGCTTTTTATGACAGAACCACTATCAAGAATGCATTTAGAGGACCTCATCATTTGAAGTAAATCCTTACAAGATTATTTATATAAAGCAGTCACCTAACCACGAGTTTATTCTATTTCATATGGTTGGTTTTCCTATGAGAATGTTGCTTAGTTATAAGTTGTAGTAACAATACATAAAAAGCACTCATTCCCTAGCACGGTTAACAACAACTCTGTAATCATTGTAATCACATTTTTTAAAAACAACATTAACTTTATCAAAAGTTCTGAGGTGTTTCTCCTTAAGAGGTGTGTATGTTTACTCTATGTAAACTAAGTAAATAAACTGAAATTAAGGCATTGAAGAGGAGTGAGGTTGGTAAATGCAGAACAATATTTTGTAACATTTCTCACACAACATATAGAATTTGAGTGTAATTCTTTTGGCTAGAGAAAACAGCCATTTAACAAAATGTAATTAAGCAAATTATATTGTATTAGAATAATAGAAATTGAGAGCTGGGAATAAATCTAGAGACCATCTAGTTCAATATTCTTTTCTCATAGTTGAATAAATGAAGAAAGAATAATGGGGTCATTTTAGACCTAGAGATACATAAAGGAATTGGTCTTTGCAAGGATGCATGGTTAGTATATAACAAATATGATGGTGATATGATGATCATGACAATTATAATAGTATGAATGTACTATTCTTTAGTATCCCTTATCCCAGGGAATATTGTATTTTAAGATATCACATCAGCTGGGCTCGGTGGCTCAGCCTGTAATCCTGTGCCTTGGGAGGCTGAGGTGAGTAGATTGCCTGAGCCCGCAGGTTCGAGACCTGCCTGGACAACTTGGTGAGATCTCATCTCTACAATAAGTCAAAAAATTAGCTGGGCATGGTAGCGTGCGCCTGTAGTTCCAGCTTCTTGGAAGGCTGGGGCAGGTCGAGGCTGCGGTGGCCGGAAGCGTGCCACTTCACTCCAGTTTGGGTGACAGAGTGAGACTCCAACTCAAAAAAAAAAAAAAAAAGATATCACATCCTCGAGCAAAGGGCAAGCTATAGTGTATAACTGAAAGGGTCATCTGGGTTGGGGTTCCAGGTTAGGCCACCTCCAACTGTGATATTTCCTAATTAGTCTATAAAATTTTCAGGAATTTAGCCGGGCTCGGTGGCTCAGCCTGTAATCCCGCGCCTTTGGGAGGCTGAGGTGAGTGGATTGCCTGAGCCCGTGGGTTCGAGACCCGCCTGGGCAGTGAGACCTCATCTCTACAATAAATCAAAAAATCAGCCGGGCATGGTAGCACATGCCTGTAATTCCGGCTACTTGGAAGGCTGAGGCGGAAGAATCGCTGGAGCCCAGCAGGTCGAGGCTGTGGTGACCGGGAGCGGCCATTGCACTCCAGTCTGGGTGACAGAGTGAGACTCCAACTCAAAAAACAGAACAAAACAAAACAAACAAACAAAAAATTTTCAGGAACTTTTACTGCTTTAATCCAAAGAAACAAGGATGTAAATGGCAGTTAGGTTTTAGGAGAGTCCACAAGGAATGAGAAGTTTAGAGTTAATTTAGATAGTTCTCAGCTTTGGGTCGTTCTATCCCCACTGTTTTGCATTTCTGGCATTGAGTCAATTTCCCAGAGTACCATTTGGTGCATTGAAAAAGAAACATGCAGATACAAAGGAATTTATTTCTTTTCTTCCTCATCTAATTGTGTCACTGCCTTGCTTCTGGATGTCCCTCAGTATACATTGAGTGAAGCTCAAACTCCTTAAGTGAGGGAATATAGGAAAACCTAGCAGTGTGCCCAACAACAGTAGAACTCAATAAATATTATGACCCAAACTTTTATTATGGCAAAAAGAGTCCTTCCAAATTGAATGCTTATTTACAGGACTCTTCCATCTTCCCTACTCTTCCCTACTTCTCACTGTCCTCTCAAAAATGTGTCCAATGTTCTAGAATACTGGGATCTTCTCTGTTCTGTGAACTATCAGACTATCTTTGTCCATGCTGTTACCTAGGTCTACTATTCGCACCCACACCCTGTTTCAGTCTACCGAATTCCCACTACTTCTTTAGAGCCAAATCAAGTGTCAACTTTCTGAAGCCCCTTGATTCTTTCTTCCCTTGCTACCTATGTCTGGACTGAATGAATTGTTGCCTAATCTTGATTTTGTACATAGTTCTATCATAATTCTGACCACAATATGGCGGTTATTTATGTATTTGCTTCTACCAATAATAAGCTCTTGAAAGTAGAGGCTGTCTCTTGAATAACCACCAACCTGTGGTTCAGGGCCTGAAACATGGTGAGGACTTATTAAATGTTTGCTGGTTTGAACTAAATGAGATTAATATGTGGGCCACATTTATTTAGGACCACAGCCCCCAGGATCATTTGTCTCAAGTAAGAGAGCAAGGAGAGACGGTATAAAGTGAAACTGAGCAAAGCAAGGAAAAATAGAAAACTTTTTATTTTATTTTATGATGTGAGGTATAATTCGGGATTAGGTATACAAGTGGTCATAATACAGGTAAAGTTTGGGCCTCCCTTTGGTATTCACTTTGCCTGGTTTAAGATCAGGTACTCTTATTAATGTTATGTGCCCTCCACCCCCACTGGCAGTTTCCGGCTACTGCCAATCCCTTTCTTACAGTATTATGGTAAATGTTCAGGGTCTGCTTATGAGTGAAAACATGTGGTACTCAGGAAAAAAAAATTTTTTAAGGATAGTACACCCAGAGATAATTTTTCTCCAGATGGTTCATTTATTTGAAGTACATTTAAAAAGAAGAGCTGTATAAACACATTCAGCAATACCACCAACTTTGGAAAACATGCATTGCCTCCAAGGGATCTAGTCTAAAGATAATGCTTATGTTTGAATAAAAGTTATTTTATTTTTCAGAAAATTATTCTTTCATAATCTTATCGTAATTAACTAGTTTCCATCCTTAAAACTGGCTGATAGAAAAAGCATACTGATTCTGGTAACGGTTGTAATTAACTATAAAAAGCAAAATATGGGACTTGTGACAGATGGAAAGATTTGTTATTTTATGGATTTGTATTTAATTAATCATTTTAAAAATGTTTTTTCAATTATTTAACATTTCAAAAATATAGAAACAAATACAACAGAAACCATTGTTTTGTGGATCCATCTTTCCATCTGCATTTAATATTCCATTTCTCTAAAATGTATCTTCAGATAGTATTTTTCCTAATGAACGCTTGAATGGTAGTTCTCTTGGTGTTTGTCTGATGTCTTAATGCCATTTTCCTCTTAAAGTGTTTAAAATTGTTATAGTATTTTAGGTTAAGAGTTTACTTTATTACTTTAAAGGTAATAGTCTTCTGTGTTTGGTGTTGAGTCGTCTCATTTTCCTCTTTTTGTAGATGTTCTTTTCTCTATGGTTGCTTTTAGATTGCCTTTTGGAATTTGGTGTTCTGAAAATACTTTTTGTGATGCTTCTATGTGTAGATTTATTTATATTATACATTGCAAGAGTCTCTAGGCTTTTCGAGCCTGGGTATTCATGTCATTTCATTCATCTTAGAAAATTTCCAGTCATTAATTATTTTGTTGTATGCAATCCAGCTTTATTGCTTATTAATTATGTGACTCCACACAATTTTAAGTAAATGGACATTGAGAAAATATACTGGGAGTGTTAAACACGTGATGACAATATGATGAGATTGTTCAAGTATTTTACATAAGGTAATAAGAGACACCACTGTCACCATCACCCCTGGATATTTGTACTTTTCATATAAAAAGTAAAAATCGTTCATTGTCATATAACTAGCATTATTCTTTGTAATCTATAAGCAATGATAAGACTGAACAATGTCAGAATCTTTAGAGCAAAACAAAGTATTTTATTCCACAAGCAGATGTTTCTTCAAAAAAAATTAAGCAAATAAATCAACACAACAACAAAACTACACCCTGAAACAGAACTTGCATATTCCAGTGATCCTAAATCTTAACATGTTTCACTCTATATCAATTTAAGAAACACATTGTGTTCAGCTTTTGAAAGTGAGATTAAACTCCTTCACTGTAATCATACTTACTTTATAATTCAAACAACTTAACGGAAGCCACAGTTAACCAGTAAAAACCATGGATAAAATTCAAACCACGCTTATGTTGAGGTAACTTTAAAAGTTAATTATTCTTTAAAAACTCAGACCCAAGCTACACAGGTGTAATAGATTAAGGAACGAACACTCTCCTCTTCCAGATACAGCAATATTTCTAAGTGTTCTTAAAGTTATGGGAAACATATACAAAATCACATAAACATCAGTAACTCTTCTTGATAAAACTATACCAATTGTTTCGTCTATTAACAGTTAGGAAAAGAAGACCATATATAACATTTCAGTATTTGAAACACTTCCGTGTATATTATTAAAAAGATGCACAGGTTGAGAAATACATTTGGATACTTGAAAAGACACTCCAAGAGCAACAAGACTTGAAATGTGGTTTTATGTTGAACCATTTAAAACAGTGATTCCCAACCTTTTTGGCATAAAGGACTGGTTTTGCAGAAGGCAATTTTTCCATGAACTGGGTTGGATGGGGCTAGGGGAGGAATTGTTATGGGATGATTGAAGCACATTACAGTTATTGTACTTTATTTCTGTTATTATTATATTGTAATATATAATGAAATAATTATACAACTCACTTAATGCAGAGTCAGTGGTAGTCCTGAGCTTGATCTCCTGCAACTAGATGGCTCATCCAGGGATGATAGGAGACTGTGTTAGCATTGCTACCTTAGCTCCACCTCAGATCATTAGGCATTATATTCTCTCTTTTTTTTGGCATTATTTTCTCATAAGAAGCATGCAACCTATATCCCCCACATGCACAGTTCATAATAAAGTTTGCACTTCTGTAAGAGTCTAGTGTCACCACTGATCTGAGAGGAGGCAGAGCTTAGGCAGTAATACTAGCGATTGGGAGTGACTGTAAATACAAATGAAACTTCACTAGCTTGCCAACTGCTCACCTCCTGCTGTGCATCCCAGTTCCTAACAGGCCACGGTCCATGAAGAAGACTTCAGCTATCTAACAACTAAAAACACACAATAGCAGATAAATAGGAATTTCTTAAAATCATTTTCTCTAATAATACAAAAATTAAACATTAAGTCATCTTTTATGTCCATCCTGCTATATGCAGCAAAGAGAGATGTTCTAAATAAGAGCTAGCACATCTTATTCAAATGCTTTCTAATGTATTTGGCAGATTTTTAGAATAGTCTTCTATTCCACATATTGAAAGCTCTCACGATCAATCATCTTGACCCAAATTAGGAGAAAAGTATGAGTAGATACCAGTTTATTAAAGGAAAGCAGTTCACACTTGAAAAATAAAAGAGTATCATGTATAAAGTTCAAATATCAGTATTAAACTTCTCTCAAGCAATTTATGACTCAGTAATTAAGCAAAAGAAGAGATAAAGACTTTACTTAAGATGAGAAGCCTGGTCATATGGATCACACTATGGAATTACTCTTCACTCAATATACTCTCTGCTTCATTGGAATAACAGTTTAAAAAGAGCTTCATACTCCTTTAAAAATATCACGTCCGCTAGAATGAGATAATACAAATCAGCACTGATTATTATTCTCCATATCTATCCATTTGCAAAGCTCAACAGGCCTCCTAAAATATAATGCACAGTAATATTTTCACCTTCTATTAGGGCAAGTTTGTGAAAATAATTTAATACAACCTGATGTCTTTATAAATTTTCAGCTTAAAATATTTTTAATGTAATGTAAGAAACATCCAAAAATTGTGTTTTATAAAAAGCCACCTCAATATCAGGAAATAATAATGAAAGATTTTGAACTCAGTTTACTTTTTAAGGAATACTCTTTCCTTGAGTCAAGTCCCATCATCTTTAGAGCCAGTTTTGCTTAAATGCTTCATAACATCAACACATTTTCAGCTTCAAGGAAGTTCCCCTTTGTGATATGTTTTATCGGTCAGCCTATGTTTTTAGACTTTTGAAAGTTGTTATTTTTGTCTTTTTTCTTACCGGATGGGGCTGTATTAGGAATTTCAACTGAGATGATATTGATGTGGTAGAATTAATAGGATGGCAATTTTCCATGAACTGCTCTTTATTGTACTTGGTATATTCAATTCTGTGTATAAGTCATAGTAGTTCCAAAATTCACTCTGGCTTCCTGTAACTGGCTAATATACTCTGCTGATATGGTAGTATTACATTAATTAACTCTGGCTTCCTGTAACTGGCTAATATACTCTGATGACATGGTAGTATTAAAAAGCACATTCAGCTGGGCTCGGTGGCTCAGCCTGTAATCCCAGAGCTTTGGGAGGCTGAGGTGAGTGGATTGCCTGAGCCTGTGGGCTCGAGACCTGCCTGGGCAACTTGGCGAGACCGCATCTCTACAATAAGTAAAAAATTAGCCAGGCGTGGTAGCGTGCGCCTGTAGTTCCAGTTACTTGGAAGGCTGAGGCAGAAGGATTGCTGGAGCCCAGCAGGTCAAGGCTGCAGTGGCTGGGAGTGGCCACTGCACTCCAGTCTGGGTGACAGAGTGAGACTCCAACTCAAAAAAAAAAAAGCACATATAACTGGAGGCATATCTATGAACATATGTTTCTGTCCATGAAATTTCTATTAAGAAGGCTTTGGGATCACCATTTTCACCTATCCTATACTGAAAGGCAATTGGATTTAATTCCCAGAAACTTTCATCTCCCTCATGAATTGAGCATGAGGCTCTTAGTTCCATCTCCTGGTTCATGTTGGCACTCATCACATGGGTTACAGGGTGCCTTCCAGGCAGACAACATCCACAACAATCACGAGAATGCAAGGGCAGTAGCTTTAAGGCCTAGGTGTCTCTTTTCCATGCCTCAGTGGTGGGGTGGCACACCCTTCACACCCACAGACATGAGCTACAATTGCTTCAGGCCTCAGAGTGCCCAATCAGCAGCAGTGGACTGTGAAACTGAGACCAGTGGCTACAGCAGGTGGGCACTCAGGGGTCTAGGCCCCCACTGTTAATTTTTTATTACTTTTTCAAATTGCCTTTATCTCCTTTGGGAACTTTTATTTAAGGTAGGCTGTACTTTCACATTTCATTTTCCTGCTTTTTTTTTTTCTTTTCTTTCTTATCTTCTTTTAGTTGGAGTTGTATTTGGGGCAATCTCCTAAGATTTGTCTTTCAGTTCACTAATTCTCTCTTTAGCTGCATCTCATTTACTATATTTTGTAATTTAAAAAAATTTTGGAAGCAGGATTTATTAAGAGGACAGAAAATCTCCCACAGTGGGAGGGGACGTCAGGGAATTGCCCTTACTATAACTTAAATTTTTAATTACTATGTTTTTAATTATTAAAAATTTGTTTGTTTTTTAAAAAATCTTCTGGTTTTTCTTTTTTTAAAAAAACAGTGTATATGAGTACACATCTATCTTATTGAAGGTTCTAGTTTGAATTACTTGCTGCTGATGTTAATCCTAATCAATGCACTGTCAGTGGTGTAAGCTGCAATATGAAGGGGTGCAGGCTTCAGGGAGCAGTTCTATGGTGTGACTTGAGGCTTCATTCCTGATTCATTGCCCTGAATTGGTTCTTCAAGCTTACTTGTGATTCTATGACATATCTGTCATTTTAATGAATTCCCTTTCTCCTTAAATCACTTTGAGTTGCTTTTTATTGTTTACAACAAAGAATATTTACTAATAAAGGGTGATAATTTCTTTCTTTCTTTCTTTCTTTTTTCTTTGAGTCAAGGTCTCACTCTGTCACCCAGGCTAGAATGCAATGGCATGCTCATGGTCAACCTAGTATCGACCTGCCGGGCTCAGGTGATCCTTCTGCCTCAGCCTTCCAAGAAGCTGGAACTACAGGTGTGTACTACCACACCCAACTAATTTTTTGGTATATATTGTAGAGACAAGGTCTTCTCAAGACCAGGCTGGTCTTGAACCCCTGGGCTCAGGAAATCCTCTCGCCTTGGCCTTCCAAAGATGATTTCTTAATATTTTTTTTAAAGGAGCTCAAGTTTGTTTCTCACTACAAATTTCAGCCTTAATGGTCCACTTCATTTTAAGAAAACCTGATGTGAAAGTCCACACAAAGTAACAGTTAGAAAATCTAAATTTTGAAAAAGGAATTATCATCAGTCTTCTTTTAAATGATGTGATCTCCAGTATGTTTAAAATGATTTCATTTCCAACACATTCTTTTTCTGTGTCTTTGATATATGTATGTGTTGACTCCATGAAGTAAATTCAAAGTGTGAAGGAAAGAGTGATTTTAATGCCTTGTCCACCTTAGCACCTTGCTACATGGTCCTCAGCCAAGGTATTACTGGACTGGGGCTAGGATTATTCATTTTTATAAGAATGGAAGAGCACACTTATCAAAGTGTTTCAGTTATTGGTTATAGATGGGAAGATTCCAAGCCTGAGGAGCTGAGGAGAAAGAATGGCCAACAAAAAGAGTGGAGGTAATTGTGCCTCAACCTGAAGATCTCTTTTGAGTCTTAATACTGTTCAGCCTATGAGGGATGTCCGTCATACTTTTCTTATCACCTTTTTGTTGCCCCCCAGTCTGAGCTGTTAGTTTGCTCATTCATTCAATCATGCCTTTATCAAACATTGATTGGGCACCTACTCTGTGCCTAACTGACTTGGTCCCTGCTTTCTTCCTTCCCCTTGTCTCAATATTCATTCCACATTCTGAGTGAATTCAATGGATTAGGCTGAAGAATCTGAGAGAAGCAGTGTGACTCATTTATTCATCATCTATCAAGTTAAGTGTATGCACATTGGGAATGCAGCACTTGATAAGCAACCTATGGTCTGGGACATAGGTTGCTTCACTTCCTCAACCATTAAAGGAGTGCACACTTCAGATGCATGCCCAGAAAGGTCTAAATCCCTAAAGTATGGCAGTTATTAAGACAGACTTGGCCTTTTATATCCTCCACGTTTCTATTAACATTATAACCACTCTCAATTTGCAACCACAGACTTCTGGGAATACAGCTATTATTGGCTCCAAGCCCTCTTCTCTATCATCCATAGATTGCTGTCTGCAAGGACAGGAATATTGTTTTTTATTCATCTTTGCATCCCTAGAGCACAACATGTGATAACAATTTAAATAATGCTTTTAAACATTTTAAATTATTTCTCACAAACAGTTTGCATACTGTTTGCTTTGTTTACTACCTGCCCCACACAATTGACCTGTTACCCCTAGTACTCACAGAACTTCTGCAGGGATACCTTCTCTGATACCAAAGTCAAGGTCTATGGCCTCTGTTATGAGTTCAGAAAACACCTTAGGTTTCTACTTTGTGGCACTTACTATACTATACTTATGTCATATTTGTGTTCTGTACTAGAATATTAGCTCCAGGAAGGCTGGAACTGTGAATTCTCTTATCCTCAGTGATATAATTTACAATCAGTGCCTAGGACACAGAAGATATTTAATAAACACTTCAGGAATAAATGAGTTTTGATCGTTAGCATTTATGAGACTGGTCTCTCCCTCTCATCCTCTACTGCTTTTGCTGTTTTTCCACTACTGTCAGTTTCCTATTTCTGTCACCTACTAGTTTGGACACATGATGTCTTGGTGACTAAATATCAGGGTGGCTACATTTTCATGCCTGAGAGCAGTCTCTCATTTTTCACATTTCTCCAGAGCTTTGACTGATAAAGCAATTGTGTCCTACTTCCCCCGGAACTTTGCATTTTAACACGATTCCGTGGGGATGTGCCTGTCAGGCTCTGTGGGGAAAGATTCCTTTTTTTGATGAGTAATTGAGATAGACTGAGCTCTTTCCCTACTTTAAATGAACCACTAGAGGGGGCAGTGACATGCTTTGTTTTTGCACCTGAATTGCACCTGTAGGATATAGGGTTAGATGGTCTTAATGACTTCCTGGGCCAACTTCTCTATTTTCTAAATGAACAGAGATGAAAGGACTTGGCTAAGGTTACATAGTGGTCAGTGACAAAACCAGGACTAGACCCTAGACCTTTTGCTTTTCTTCCAGCATGCTTCATTGCAGTACACTGCCTCCTGCCCTCTAGTCCTTGGAGGATTCTTGCAGTCTCTGGTCCACTGATATGGATCAGTTTTGACAAGGCTGATTAACTTGCCAAGAATTGCTTGAACTGCCAATGTCATTATCCACATTGATTTATAATGGCACATATGTATGCATGTGGGCTAGAGGGAGAAATAGCGTGATGTAATGGAAGTTGTACTCAATTCCAATCTTGTGGAAAACAAGATGTGGTAGAAGGTACTAGCTATTGTCCTTTTGTCATCTTCTCAGCTTTCCCATCACTTCTTATTCCTGTAACTACCCTCCTTCCTGTTTCCCACCTTGCAGAAATGTGGGCAAGTAACAGATCTGGCTAATCCTAGCTCCCCATTCTTCCCTAATACTGTGATGATTCAGGGAGGGTATGAACTCAAACTGTGTTTATAACAGTCCCTTACTGGGATTTCTGAGTTTAAAACAGGAGAAACAACAGTTTTATCTTGGTGTCATGGTACCATAAGGATATAAAGTTAGAGGACTGTGGTCATCTTTCTAACCAAACAGAGACTTGCTGTTAGAGCAGATAAGAGAGTTAAGTAGAGACCTGGAAAGAAAACCAGATGGAGGACTGAATTCCAATCCCAATCCTTCAGCCCTGTCTCCTACAGCTTCTCTCAGATTCTTTGAGTTACCATAGGTTATTATGCCTAGCTATATGAGCCTATCAATTCCCTTTTTTTGGTTTAAAAATAGTTTGAGTTGGATTTCTATCATTCCACAATGAAGAATTTTGATTAGTAATTCTAGAGACTGCTCAAACATATCCCCCCAAAATACCTCCTATTTTAGGCAAACAGTCTATAGTTGCTGGGGTGTAGAGTTATATCACCTTTCCTCTGACCTAAATAAGGGTAAGCCAGAAGTCAATCTTTCAATACTAATTTCATGAATGAGTAGTGACTAGCTTTTTGCAGTTCACCGAAGAAGGACTTGTTGCTAGTGAGGCCAACAGCACAGATCATATAGTTCAGGTTCTATTCTGTCTATTTTAGCCTCCAAAATATCCAGCTGTTTTTCAGATTATACTCTTGAGCAATGTGAGCCAGTGTGGCACATCTACACTGACTCTGGAAGGGTCAGTGTAGATGTAGGAGACAGCTTTCTAGTCCCATCTCCATCTTTCTCTTATCAGAAGAGTCCCAGTGAATCACTTAACTTCTCTGGGTCAACATGATCCTAAGATAGTTTCTGCTTCTGAAATGACATTATTATCAAAGACCAGCTCAATCTCATCCTCCACAAATGGCGCATCAGCCAACTTATTGTTGTATGAAAAAAAGATCACACTTAAACCCACTGTTTTTTCATTGGTCCTTAGGGCAAGCCAGGTGCAGTGTCATTAAGTATCTTCCAGATAGAAATCTCTGCTTCTGGTGTAAAGGAAGCCCTGCCCTCTTTGGTAAATTATTTGTTACCTTAAGGCTGAGTCTTAGATGTGCCAGGGAAAGCGAATCTCTTCTGAAATATTAATTACTGTGAAGCAGCAATTCTGTACTTCAGAACCTGGGAGGAAAGAGATTTCTTCACGTTCTCACCTCTGCGCCTATGCTCCCTTTTGACACATCCACCTCCTAGATTGTGCAGAGAGGAGTGTTGCTAGGAGACCAGGGTGCCAGGCAGGCAGAATCCAGGGGCCTCAACTAGTTGGAGGAGCTCCAAGGGTGAACTCACAGTTGAGAATAAAGGGAAGCAAATGATTTCTGGGCTCCTGATCTAGTTTGTAAAGACTGAGGTAAAGTACACAAGAAGGTGGGTTGGGGATGGAAAGAGAGGAAGTTTTGGGGAAAAGCCTATAGATGAGAGTCAGGGATGCAAGATGAAGTGCTACATGAGGGAATCACTACATGAGGCTGTGCAGATGGCGACACCAAAGACTTGCTCAGAGGAGATAAAAATAAAAGTCATTTTGATTGAACCTGAATGAGGCTAATAGTTCCCTGCTTTCCTCAGGCCTGCCATGGTGACTGGGTGCCCATAGAACTACTAAGATCTGTGTGACTGCCTAATGCTATCCTTCCTGTGTCTGAGCTTGTCTCCAGGAGGCACTGATCCCAATGCAGATGCATTTGAATTGCTCTAGATAGTAAGGGGGTAATCCAGTAGAGCTCAGCATTACTGGGTGGAGGGCAATTGTCAGTTGGACCCTATGGGGACATCCCTTGGATACAAGGTTAAGACCACTCTAAAGCAAAGCGTTCTCTACTGAGTCACGCTATTAACCAAGGACACAAGTTTACTTCACACAGTGTCTGGCACATGATAAGAGCTTAATAAATGGTTGATTTTTCTTCTGTTATTGTTATAATTGTTCTTACTGATTGAATATGCTCCCTCCACACCTAAGATTTTTCCTCTATAATTATTTTGAAGTGATATGGATAACAAATACCTTTAAAATAGGCCGTGTCTTCTTTTAATGCCCCCTTAAGGGTTTTTTGTCCCATTTCTGTACATATGTAAATTATACACCCAGAGTCAGTCTCCTTCAGCCAATCACAGGCACCATTCACTCCAACATTTGCCAGCATAACCCAAGCCTGACAAGTCAAAATATCTGACTCAATAAAACTTGAACCACATGTGATTAAATCTTGCCAGGAAATAGCCACCTCCACTTCATTCCTGATCTTCAATTGTGAAATATTTTATGTATGTTTAATGTAGTATGTGGCCTGCTCCAAAAGTCACTACATTTTATCAGGGACAGTATGACCCTCAGGTGAGTCTAATGTCTCCCTAGCCTTGGCTGCTGACGTGACAAAGCTCCCTCTGCGGTTATGGCTTGCTCCTCTGAGCAGTAGCAGCACAGTAACAGCAAACTCTGCATTAGAAGGAATCACATCTTGGAATGATGTAATGTTTCTAGACGTGTGGTGGTGGGATCACATGCAGTCTGACATCATCTGGAGCAAGGAGCTTCCAGGAATGCTGCCACTAGCATCTTTGCTGGGCAGACACTGGAGTACAACTCCTCAGGAGACAGAAAAGAAAACAAAGCAGAGCAAAACAAAAGCTATGTGCCAGCTTCAAATATCTGAGTAGTCAAATCACAAGGGAGAAGAAAGAATTGTAATACTCACTCCAGAGATGCCAAACCTTCACTCCTCAGCACTCAGACAAATGTATAATCAAAAGGACTTTGGAAGACTTTATCTGGTTCAAACTTCTGCCTCTAAGGAAGTTATATCTAAAACTTCAAAGCATGTAAAAACCTCCAGAAGAATGGTGATGCATAACCTGCTTTGGTAAGTGGCTTCATACTTGTCTTTAGGTAACAGTACATATGCATTACCTAAGTGAAAAAATGAAGCTACCTGCCTACCTATCTGTCTTTTGAATGATCAATCACATTTTCTGAAGCATTGTGATAAATTGTCCAGATTTTTCAAAACAAATGCTACAGTCTCCTCCCCTTTTGATCCTTACCCATGTTGAGAAACTTCTTTAGAATCAAGCAGTTTGTTCTTGTGTTTGGCTTGCTCACACTTAAAGATAAACTGTACTGAGTGATCTATCACAGAAACAAAGAACTGAGTACCACATGTTCTCACTCATAAGTGGACCTTGAACAATTATCATAATACTGTAAGAAAGGGATTTGCAGTAGTGGGAAACTGCTAGGGGAGGGGGGGATAGGCAGTAGTAAGAAACTGCTGGGGGGCGGGGCACACCTCATCAACAAGGGTACCTGCATAATGAACATTTGTATACCTAACCCTGAATTGTACTCTACATCTTTAAAATAGAAAAAAATTTTTAAAAGATAAAACTATATAATTTTACACTTTCAGCATAAAAAGAAGACAGCTGTTACTGCTGTATACACACTGTTTGCCTCTTGATTTTCACCAAAGAAGAAAAGGAAGTATTAAGTATGTAAAATGGCTTATCTGGGGTCTTGGCCAAACTGGACAATGGCCAGGATTCAAATACTTTCCATTTCCATTCTTTTTTTTAACCAACCACAGATGAGCAGAGGTTGTTCTGTGACACTGACTTTTCTGCTCTGTCTGCTATCAAGCAAAGTTTACATAAGGAAATTCACAGGCAGAGTACCTAGCTATTCAATTCTGAATCCTTTAGTCCCTAATCTGTCATGTGACTCCCTCTATGTGTGAAGCTTTCAATATAAAAAGCTAAGCCATAAAAAGACCTTTCTGCTGGACTTCATCTTAAGCTCTCACCCAGTCCTCCTACTTCCCCATACAATGTCCTCAAACATCTAGCATATTCCAAATATACAGGTATGTGTGCATGACCACTAAAGTTAACAAGTCAAGTTGACAATGGATTATTGAGCATCTATTATGTTTCAAGGTTAGTTTATGGGGATCCCTTACATAATCCCTGTTCTCATAGAGTTTATAATTTAGCAGAGAAAACAGATGTTAAAGAAATAATTTCACTTGTGATGCATGTTATATTAAGGGAATTACAGTTTTTTATGGTCCCCTGCCACTGAGGAAGTTGAACCTAACCTAAGGGTAGGCTTCTCCAGGAAAGAAATGTTTAGGTTGTGAACTGAAGAAGAGTAGAATTTAACCAGGTAACATGAGTTGGATAAAAGTTGGAGTGAGGATTTGAGAAGGAAAAATATTGCTATCAGAGGAAACAGCTTCTACATAACTCTGCGGACAAGAGGGTATGAAGCACTGTCAAGGAACAGTCAAAGAATAGCTTCACCCAACAGATTATACATCTTCAAACTGAAAAGGCTCACAAGTGCCTAACACAATAAATAAAGAACTTGGTCACTCTTAGAATACTAGTGACAGAGCATACTGAGAATTTTCAGAGAGAAAAATTATATATACAAGTTCTGGTATAAGAATGGCATCAGACTTCTCAACCACATGATTAGAAAACAATGCCATCAAAAACCAAAGAAAAATAATTGTCAGTCTAAAATTCTACTTGGTTAAACTGTGAAGTGTGACACTAGATAGAAGACATTTTCAGGCATGTGAGGTCTCAGAAATTCACTTCTCTCTTCAAAAAGCTAGTAAAAGATGCATACCACCAAGCAAGGAAATAAACCAAAAGCAAAGCATCCAAAAAATAGGGAATCTAATGCTGGAGCAAGGAGGAAAATGTATAGGATTGTGGAAATGTAAGTGTCCTGAGTTTCTGGCTGGGTATCCAGCCTGCTTGATGTGTGTCCAGGTCAGCTTGGAGCAGAGAGACAGAGCATATCAGGAGGGATGTCTCCAGGGGTGAAAAGAAATCTTACAGGGTATCTGATACATTTGCAGAGGAAGATCATTTCATGAGGATGATTTCCTTGCTTTGTTTGCAGTTATGAATGAGAAAGTAACATAATTCTGCTCAGTGGGATGCAAGCTGCATTCTACTGGGTGGAATTATTATTTTCCAATGAAAAATCAAAGACTGGCTGTCACACTCACCCTGTTCTCCTTGCTTCTTCCTCCTGCCTAGAGGATGTGGTATTTGGAGAAGTTAGAGGAGCCATGTTGAGACCATGAGAACAAAACCCACACACTAAGCGTTTTGTAGTAGAAGGATGAAGGATCAAGGACCCTGGAACATGGATGATATGATAACTAAAAGAAGCAATTTCTCAAAGCATGGTAGTGAATGAGACCATTTTAGCTAGAACTGTACCCAGACAGAGCATTAAATAGCATTGAATTGCACACACTACAATTCAGTCAATCATTATTACTATCTGTTTTTCCCCCACTGAAATGACTGACTTGCTTAATGCACAAAAGCCCAAGCTTATTACTGCCACCACCTTTGCATGTATTGTACATTTTTAAAACATTTTATATTTCTGATGTCTTATCCCCCACAAACAGGCTGTGAGCACCTAGCCCAGGTAAGCAGGTACACTTGTATGATGAGTCTGGTCCCTGCCACAAGTTCCCCTTTTTATGCTTCTCTGACTGTGACCTAGTAACATTCAAATACACCAATGAAATCCCCTCATACCTTTTGCTTGTGTACTCCACCCTAACTCTCAATAAATGCACTTGCCCAAGAGTTGTCTTTCTCAGCCCCTCTCTTGCTTGGTTGAACCTGCTGCCATGTAGCCCCCTGCGTGGTGTAGCTTGCCTCTCTCTCTACAACCTTTTACTAAATCCTTTTATTTTATTTTATACGCTTCTCAGAGTGAAATTTCTGTAGCTATTTAGAGTGGTCCTTAAGGACCCTACAACAGGGGACTTCACTTCTACATTTACAACAATAAGGGCAACGTAAAGGCCTAATTTTTCAGAGCTCAAAGTAACATAATATAGAATTGTTTTGATAATATAAAAAATATATAGTAGACAACTAAGAAAAAATATTTTGAGAATCACTCCTTAGCCAATTAGCCATAGCACAAGGCAGGGATGGAGTAGGATGAAAAATAAATTTTCATGTGACCCTTTTAAATTCATTGCAATGTCTTTGTACTATAAGAAACGAAGGAAAAAAAAATAGCAGCTATTCCATTTCTAACTCTAGTTATAAGATAACTATTTTTTATCAAAGGTAATCTCTTTTTCTAGTATTAAATTATGAAAATGATATATTTTTCACCTCATAAAACTGGTCACTCTTTAGAAGTTCCTCCCATTCTCCTTTTCTCCTGCATCAAATAGCTTTTGAAAATAAATGAACTGAGACATATTACTTATCTCTCTAGTCTTTATATTATGTTAACATAATATCTGATGTTTAACCTCAGTCCCTGAGGAGTCAGGTTCCCTCCCCAATCAGTTTTGATAAAACAGCAAAAGGTTTTCCAAAAAAGTACCAAAAACCTAATTGCTGGCAGCAAGAACAAAGATTCAAACTCTAGTTTTTCAGTTGTGGGCAGATTCTGTTCAACACATTTAATTTTAAGTTCTTTTTCTTCAAAAGAAGATATTTAATGAACTGTGGGTGCTGATGACAATTTTAATTATTCACATATCTTTTTCTTAGTAAAATGAGCCAAGCTTCATAAGGGAAAATACCAACAATTTTCCAGGCACTATATGTGCTTTAATTTTCATAAACATCATGAGGAGTGGTATTATTATTGGTAATTAAACTGGGGCTAGCAGAAGTAGGTAACTTGGTCAAAGTTACTTAGCAATTGGAGTTGGAATTGAAATTAAGATGTGCCTGACTATTTTTTTGTTACTTCTTTACACTATACATTTTGAAATCTTCAACTGCTGGAGAACTTTATCCAGTGGTCCTTTTGTGGACAACTTGACCGTATAGGCTTCCTAGAAGTGATCATTGAACTGATGGTATTAGTTGCTTCTCCTCAGACTTACTGGTTGATTGACTTCATGTGCAGAGAGCTCTGCACTGTAAGGCAAAAACACAAAATAAATAGCAGACAAGGTTATTCTCAATGATACTCAAATCTAATTGGAGGAGAAAAACATGTACATCAAAGCTATGTGTCACCAGGTACTATTTTTTTTAATTTTTTTGAGTTGGAGTCTCACACTGTCACCCAGACTGGAGTGCAGTGGCTGCTCCCGGCCACTGCAGCCTCAACCTGCTGGGCTCTGGCGATCCTTCCGCCTCAGTCTTCCAAGTACCTGGAACTACAGGTGCACACTAACACGCCTGGCTACTTTTTGATTTATTGTAGAGATGAGGTCTCGCCAAGTTGCCCAGGCGGGTCTCAAACCTGGGGGCTCAGGCAATCCACTCACCTTGGCCTCCCAAAGCGTTGGGATTACAGGCTGAGCCACTGAGCCCGGCTGACCAGGTACTAATTAATTAGCTAGAGACAACCTATTTTTTTCTCATTCTAAAGACACTAACTAGTGTAGGAAAATCTCTAATCTCATCATTTAGCATATTTTCTTTAACTCTTATTTTCAGTGCACATTTATATTTAGACATTGAATTGAATGATATTTATATATGCTTCCATATCCTATTTTTAATTGAATATTGTATTATGAGCACTTGACCATGACATTATTTATTTCAAAATATTGTTTTATTTTGTTTTTTGAGACAGGGTTTTGCTCTGTCACCTAGGCTGGAGGGCAGTGGCACAATCATAGTTCACTGCAGCCTTGAACTCCTGGGTTCAAGCAATCTTCCCGCCTCAGCCTCCTAAGGTGTTGCCACCATGCCTGGCTAATTTCTTATATTTTGTTGAGACAGACCTTTCTATGTTTCCCCAGTTGGTTTTGTACTCCTGTCCTCAAGCAATCCTCCTGCCTCAGCCTCTCAAAATGCTGGGATTGCAGGCATGAGCCACCATGGGCAGCCTTGAAAGTATAATTCTTAATGGCAGTGTAATATACATAGTATTATAATTTGTCATTTTCTGTGACTAAACATTTAGATTGTTTCTGACTTTTTATTTTTTATGGATAATATTGCATTGGGCATTTTAGACTACAGATCTTTACCCATGTCTCTATTTATTGATAGGATAAATTTATTCAAGAGTCATTGAGGATAAATTTTGGAGACTTTTGTTATGTGTTGAGAAGATGTAAGACGGAATGGAGATACTTAAGCAGAATTGGGGTATACCACTTTGGGTATTCAACCCTAGGGTCTAAAGTACGATATTCACTCACCAATTAATCTGCATTCTCCATTTCTTCCATTTCCCTGAATAGAACTGTCTGTCCATTTGAAGGTGTGCTTTCTTTTTTGTTATTGTTTTCTCTTTTTGAGTAGAAGTCTCACTTGTTTCCCAGGCTGGAGTGCAGTGCTGCACACTCACAGTCACTGCAGTCTCAACCTGCTGGGCTCAGGTGATCCTTCCACTTCAGCCTTCCAAGTAGCTGGAACAAGCATGTGCCAGAATGCCTGGCTAATTTTTTTAAAAATTTATTGTAGAGATGAGGGCTTGTCAAGTTGCCCAGGCTAGTCTCAAATCCCTGGACTCAGGCAATCCTCTAGCCTCCGCCTCCCAAAGTGCTAGGATTACAGGCATGAGAAACTGTGCCCAGCAAAGGTCTGCTTTCTTATGGTATCTGGTGGCATTTTATATTACATTTTATTTATAAAGTTTTATAATCTCCTTTTGTGATTGATGTGTGGTTTGATAGAGTGGAAATTCTTTGCTGTCTTCATATGTACTACTGAAGATCTATATAATCTCACTGCAAAAAGATATCAGAGTGCCTTGAGTCTGGTTGACTGGGACCTTAATCTGGCATTCTAAGAAACTGCAAAAGAGGAAACTAGCACTAGATGAGACTCCTGAGCACAAAACTCTCCAAATTGGGAGGAATGTCTACATTTGTAGCTAGACTTCTTTCATCAGCCCTGATTCCTGATATGATGAGTTGTGAGTTATAACTAGGAGAGACAAATGACTCCAGAGGTTAATACGGATGTTATTTGAAGATGGGTTCAGTATGCTTAAGCTTTTTTGAAAAATGAATTCTGTTAAGTTGGTCTTAAGACATCACATTGCTTACTCCGATGACGCTAGCAGGAGTGTCACTTAGCCTTATGACAGTCTCCTAAGACTGTCTATGTCAACTGGTCCCTTACTACTATTTCAGGGACTCAAGCGTGTTCCAAAGGAATGTTCTGATATTGGTAACTACATATTGTCAAATTGCTTTCTAGAAGTGGATAAATTTACACCTCCATCATAAGAGTATGTGATAGTGCTCCTTACAATGTGTCTTCACCAGCATGGAATATTATCTTTTAAAAACCTTTAGCATTTATTCATTGTTTTTGTGGAATGCTGTGGCATAGGCAGTTGGAGGAAGCCTAGGATGACAGGAAAATAATCCTGGTTAAAATTTATCTGCATAGATGAGTGATGCTGTCAATGAGTAGCCATAGTTAACACTGGGGAAAAAAAGCTTTGGCAATTGGAAGAGAGAATAAGTTTGGCGGAAGATGAAATAAGTTAGGATTGCTTCAGAGACATCCAAATGGTGATATCTAGTAAATCACTGAGTATCTGTGTATTAATAGAAAGGTGTGAAGTATAAATAGAACATTAAAGTATTAATATGTGGTAAGTAGACAAAATAATAAACATAGGTATTATTATCCAAGGATAATTCAGGATGGAGGATTGACTATGAAATCTTGGGGAATATCAACATTTAAGGGGTTGTAAAAGAAGCATAAGCTAAAGACACTATATATGTATATTTAGAGATGTGGTCTTGCCCTGTCTCACCAAGGCTAGAGTACAGTGGTTCAATCATAGCTCACTATAACTTGAAACCCTAGGCTCAAGTGATCCTCCTGCCCCAGTCTCCTAAATAGATGGGATTACAAGTGCAAGCCACTGTGCCCAGCTGAAGGCATTTTTTATGAATGGCTAGAGAGGTAGAAAGAAAACTCAGAGATAATACTATCATTGAAACACAGTGAAGAGAACTTCAGAAAGAAGAAAATGGTCAGTGTATCTTAAAGAAAGAAAATGAATTCAGTGTAAGTTATTGGAAAATGGTGCCTTAGTTTTGTGCTGCTATAACAAAATACCCGATACTGGGCAATTTATAAAAAACAGAAATTTATTTTCTCACAATTTTGGAGGCTGGGAGGTCCAAGATCAAGACTCCAGTAGGTTCCGTTGTCTAGTGAGAGCCGTATCCTCCAGAGTAGAGAAATGTTGAGTCCTCACGTGGCAGACGGCAAAAGGACAAACCAGCTGAATGCAGCATGAAGTTTCTTTTAAAATGTCCTTAATCCCATTCATGAGGAGAGAAGCCCTTATGACCTAATCACTTCTTAAACGTTCCACTTCTTTGTACTATCACATTGGCTATTAAGTTTCAACACCTGAATTTTGTAAGAGACATATTCGGACCATAGCAGATAGGGTTTTAATGACAGTAGTTGCTGTTTAGTAACTAAAAAAAAAAAAAAAAAGTCCTCTTCCTGCCCTGCTTGTTAACTTCTTTCTTTCAGGTTGCCCAAGGAGTAGTACACATAGGTATACCAAATAATAATCAGTTTTATTAAGGGTCAAGCCAATGGCAATAGCTCTCAATGCAGCTTTGGTGGGGATAGGTGGACCTTTGGCTAAGGCTTGAGGAATACATGGGATTTTCTACCCTGTTTTTCCTTCCTCCTTTCCCTCTGTGGGTCACATCTAAATTTTAGACTCTTACCTACCTCTGGCTGACTGCATGATGGAAGGATGTTCATGTAAGATCCGACAGGGCCTCCTGAGAGAAGGCTTGAGTCCACATATTCGTCAAGCTACGTGGAGTAGAAGACAGAGCAGTAAGCCCATGTGACCCAAAGGGACCTACCTTTTGGGCATTAAAGCAACTCTGCCTCCTGGGCACATGAGCTAGTTCTTGAAAAACTAGGAACAAAGGCTGTCTGTTGCATCTTGCCCCTTTAAAGGAAGAAGCAGATTCCTTCTGCTCTCTAGGAACTTCACATAAGTACAATTCAGATAATAGCATTTGAAAAATTATCATCTTCTAAGAATAGACCCCATCATTCATGAGGACATATTCTAAAGCAGTGCTGTTCAATAGAATTTTTTTGTGATGATGAAAATGCTATTTATGTCTGTACAGTCTGATAAGGTGGCCACTAGCTATGAATGACCATTGAATGCTTAAAATGTGATTAGTGTGCTGAGAAACTGAATTTTAACTTTTATTTATTTATTGTTTTAAAGATGTGGGGTACAATTCAGGGTTAGGTACATAAGTGGTCATTGTACAGGCAAAATTTGGGCCTTCCTTTGGTCCTTACTTCACCTGGCTGAGATCAAGTACCCTTATTGATATTTTGACTTTTATTTAAATTTAACTAACTTAAATTTAAATATCTCCATGTAGGTAGTGGTGATCCTTTTACACAATGAAGTTCTAAGGATTTCAGGGAATTGTGAAATATGCTGCTATTCTCTCATAGACTTGTTCTTTCTTCTAGCCTCTCCTTCTTTATTTGATCTATTATTCCTGGTGACATATTAGGTGTACTACTAAAGGAATGAATTAATATTCATGTAAAGCTGATATAGCTTGTGGAACCTCAGATTCCTGATCTATGAAATGGGAATGCTAATAACTAGTTGTCTATTGTAGAGACTAAATGACATAATTAAGCCATAAATTCTAAATATGCAAGCATATTTGAAATTTTAAATTGTTAGTATTTATGCAATGCCTGTAGAACCATTTTATCTTAGAGATAAGTCACGTGTTTTGTGTTTTTTTTTTAATTTTACAGGCTCAAAGCTAGAAGAAACTTACTTTGAATCTCTGATAAGACCTGAACTTTGGACTTTTTTGAGTTGACGCTGTTATGAGTTAAGACTTTTGGGACTCTTGGGAAGGGATAATTTTATTTTGCAATGTGAGACAGACATGAGTTTTGGGGAACAGGGGCAGAATGCTATGGTTTGGGTACGTTGGTTTTGTCCCCACCAAATCTCATGTTAAAATTACATCCCAGTGTAGCAGTGTTGAATGATAGGGCTTAGTGAGTGGTATTTGGGGTATAAGAATACATCCCTTATGAATAGATTAATGCTCTTCCTGGGGGGTTGCGAAGCGTGAGTTCTCATTCTATTAGTTCCCAAGAGAGGTGGTTGTTAAAAAGAACCTGGCACCTCTCCGCCCTCTGTCTATCCTTTCTCATCATGTGATCTTTGCACATACTGGCTCCCCTTCACCTTCCACAATGAGTGGAAAAAACCTGAGGCCCTCACCAGATGCAGATACTCAATTCTGAACCTTCTAGTCATCAAGAATTGTGAGCCCAAACACATTTTTCTTAATAATTGCCCAGCCTCCAATATTCCTTTAAAGCAACATAAAACAGATGACAGTCCATTTTCTACGCAATTTTTCAAATTAGGGCTTCAAGTCCTCTGATGGCATCCATAAATCACTGTTACCAAATTAAAGCACATCCCCATCGTCAATGGGGATGTGCAGATAGTTGTGGTGGTAGTGGTGATGAGGTGTAACCATGATCTGTAGAAGGGGAGAGGGAACCTCGCTACTGTATTCACATGATAAAGCTCCCATAGGAACTCAGAGATAACTAGGTAAATTATAGTTTTGGTTCTACCAACAGGCCTTCCAGGTCTGGCTTTCTAAGGGTAGGAGTGATATATGGGAAGACATTTCTGTCAAGATATAACAAAAGCACTAACAAAAGAACTAGTAAAACTAACTTCATTTTTGTTTAAGGGGCCTTTACCCATTTCTACAAGTAGACTAGGATAATTTTAGACCACTGAGATAAAACACAAAAACAGCAATCATGTAGCTTTTGACACTAACTCTGGAATTAAAGGGGAACTATGTAAACAACTATGTTTTGTTAAAGACTTATAGGAACATTGTGACCTGACCAAGGACACAGAAACTTCACTCTTGAGCCCAGCCTTCTCTTCTTCCCCTTGCCCTTAACATAAAAAGAGCCTGAAATTTGTACTGACTTAAGATAGTTACTTTAGGACATTAGTCTGCCATCTTCTCAGCTGGCTCTCAGAAATAAAGTCACCTTCCTTGCTTCAACTCTCTGTCTCTCAATTTATTAGCCGTCATGCAGTAAGCAGAACAAGTTTGAACACTGTCACAAAGGGAGTGTAAAAAAATTCCGTCTGTTCCTCAGAACATGGAGAAGTTCTTTAGGGTTATGGGACTGGTGATTGATGTCATTCACTCATGAGAGCTCTCCTAAATATGAAAAGGAGTAGATGACCTTTTCAGAAGTGGGGCATGAATAAATTTTTAGAAATAGAGAAAGGATTAATCAATAAGGATGTACTCAACAGAAACTGTTGAATAACACCACAATCCTACTTATTCCTAAAGCTGAGGATGATCAGAAGAAATTCACTTATAGACTCTAATTTACACCAAACTTGAAGCAAACCAGTGATAAAAGTAAACCTGCTAACGCAGCAGTCCTCCATCTTTACTTGCAGTGTGTGTGTGTGTGTGTGTGTGTGTGTGTGTGTGTGTGTGTTTTCACTGCCCCCTTCGTGGGATTACATTGAGGTCTGAGAGCTAAATTCTTTGGTAAGGCTAAGCGATAGGTCCCTGGATGAATCCAAGGGCCTTGCTTACGGCTAGTTTCTTTATTTTATTGGTCTATAATGAAGTTACTGGAGAATGTAATGAAGTCCCTGAAGGATTCCTTTGCCTTAAGAAATAAATTTCTTCACAAGACCCAGCAGTTTAGGCTTCAGAAATTATCTAAATCCTTCCCTCTCATATGGAGATGAGATCATTAGTGATAGATTCAGGGTCAGACTCCAGGGTTCTCCCCACACAGTAGTCACACTTTCTTAGGTGACTTGGGGATTGAGTTCCCACTTCCTCTTTTCTTTCTGTTCTTTCCCTTTGCTTTTTCCTGTTTATGATACCTTCGTTGATAGAAAAATGGGAATGTATAAAGAAGTGTTAAGAAGAAATAAGAGGAGTAGGAGGAAGGGAAGGAAAATAGGGAAAAGGAGAAGACGAGGTAAGGAAAAGGAAGAGGAGAGAAGGAGAAGGAGAGAGGATGAAATAGGAGAAAAAGGAGGAAGAGGAGAATTGGAAGGTCCCTGCCATTTCTTAGCAGACATGTTGCAAAGGACAAGTATTTCCTTTGTGAACCTAAAGGAGAAGGAAAATGGTTTCTCTTGATTATTCTTGTTGAAATGAGATGATTTCCACCTGGCACATTTGTGGGGGTGTCCCACACTACAGGGACTATACATATGTCTGTATAGTGCTGGGGCAGAAAATGCCACCCTAAGGTACATGTGTCACAGGCCCCAGGACAACCCAGCAAAAGGACTCAATTCCATCTTGGTGTCCTCCTGAGTACAGGCCTTTGGTGATACAATAGGAGGCAGGTGGTATGGCTGCCTGTGGCCAGCTCTGTATACCTTTATGTTCTCATGTCTCCAAGGAGTCAGAACAAAATAAGCAGATATTGAGAGGCAGATGTTCTCATTCAAGTGACTTGCCATGTAAGAATTTCTCCAGAAGCAGAGGAGTTACCTGAGTAGACTTGAGTCTTGTGGTTCGGTATGCTGATGCCCAGGATACTTACAACACATTTGGTTGACATCTAAGTTATAATGCTTTCTTCTCTACTCATGATGATCAACATCTTCAATAGGGTGTACTCTGAGTCTGTTTCCATTAGTGGCAATGATGTGCTCCAAACCATTCATAGTTTCGAATAGCTTCTTCCTTGCCCATGTGTTTATAAGCTGGCATGAAATAGAGGAAGACTAGCCAGCTCCAACAGTCAATCAGTCCCTGACCATGGGCCCAGTAGCTCAGTGTTCTAGTTAGCTGAATAAACCATTCCCACACTCAGTGTCTGTTCATATATTTCACCTTTCTGCTACCCTTCTCTGTTATTTGTTATGAATGGTTATTCTAGTAATGAAAGGTAGGGTTTATCTCCACCATTCCTCATTGTAATCAACCTGAGGAATTACTAGGTGTCCCCTTGGTACCTCCCACCCTCTCCATCTACTAGATGGACTTACTAGACTCAATATGCACTGGCCTTTTTTCTTATCTTCAAATATCAGACTCCTTTCTACCTCCAAGCCTTTGCATATACTGTTCCCTCTTTCTGGAGGAACTGATCTCTCCATCCCTCTTCTGCACACTCTGATCTCTTGCTGCCAGGTATGTTGGCATGTACCTGTAGTCCTAACATGGAAGGATTGCTTGATCCCAGGATTTTGAGGCTGCAGTGAGCCGTGATTATGCCACTTTACTCCAATCTAAGTGGCAGAGTAAGACTTTGACTCTAAACAACAACAACCCTCCCCCTTCTTTAGAAAGCAATTGTGGTAGTTTATAGTGTTGCTATTTTTCTTCTCCTTTTATACACACATTATCTCAATATGCAGAGCAACTCTATGAGATAGGTATTATTATTTTTTAATTATTTCCTTTACAGGAGAGAAAACTGAGTCACAGAAAAATAATTTGTCCAAGACTACACTGTTTTTTGGTAGTGGAGATGCAATTTCTAATCACATCTATTTGACTCCAAAACTATTGTTCTTCCTTGCTGTGTTCTTTTATGCTTAATCTTGAAATGTTCCTGGAATTCTAACATTTGTATTTCTAAACAGTGGTCCCCCCCAATTGACTCATGCCCCTGGGAGCAGCACAGAAATCCCTTTTCAGACCATATGTCCTGAGTTCTGGTTAAAAAAAAAAAAAAAAAAAACAAGGTCAAAGACAAGAGGCTTTGTAAATCTGGACTCTCTCAGGATTGAGCCGATATCCCTTCCTGCATTTCTTCAGCAGTGAATTTCTCCAGTTGGCAGGTGACCCAGCAGGAATGATGGCTGGTGGTCTGGAGCAGCCTTCAGCCTCTCGATGAACCAGACTAATTGCAGCTCTGAGGGAGTGCAGCCCTATTTAAGTGAGCAGATATAAAAGCCACAGAGACAAACTGGCAGCTGCTACTTTTTATTATATTTTTATTTTATAGCAATCTGAAGGCTTTAGTGGGGAGGGCAGGACACAGGGAAGAGAATGCATCACAGACACTAATGGGACCACTAAGTTGCCTCCAGCCCCTGCATTTCCTCTCATGTGATTTAGTTCCTGCTGTTGGGTACTCTCTGCAGTCCAGGAGCCACAACCCAGCCATTCAGGACAGCCCTTTCTAACACTCTTGCTGACGGTGATGCTTCTAATGTTTTGTGATACCTGTGAACGCTGCTTGACAGATGTTCAATCAGCATTTCAAGTATGCCAAGTAAGGAGCTTGTGCTGAGAAATGGCTTCAACACATCGAGTACCCTAGTCCAGCCTCACAAAACAGACCATATCTTCCCTGATTTCTTCCTCCTGTAGCTTTCTTCAGACCCAGGGGAGCTGGAGAACTAATCAGCTAAGGAAATAGTTACCTAATTCATGCAATTCCTCCATTTGGCAACTATAGGGACACTATTTCTACTGGTGGGCACCCAGAGACACCTGCCATACATTTACTCTTAACCACCTGGCCATGTGCAGATGCAAAAGATCTCCTAGTAATCATACTTTTTATTATGTTTTTGGCTTCTACTTATTTTTTTGATGAGTGAATTAAATGTATAATTCTGAATACAGAACAATTATAATAAACAACAGTAGCTAAATTTGTTGAGCACTTAATATGTGCCAGTTTCAGAGTTAAATGTTTTATATGACTTATCTTACTTGGTTCTTATGACAACCTCATGCAAGTTAAGTACCACTACAATGGTAATGTAGGGGTTACAGTAAAAGTTTTGCTTGGGTTTAATTCTCAGCTCACTTATTTACTTTGTCACCTTAAATTCTTGTTTTGATTTTCTTGTCTATAAAATGAAAATACTGTGTGTGTAACAATGGGGTGTGTGTGTGTGTGTGTGTGTGTGTGTATAAACACTGTCCCTCAGTATCTTTGTGAAGATTAGTTCCAGGACCCCAAATGGTGTGGTATTTGCATATAACCTATGCATATCGTCCTGTATACTTTATTATTGTTGCTATTTTTAGCTTCTATTTATTAATGAAGATAGTTTCACACAGTCATCATCTCCCTTGCTAGCCTATAAAACTATAAGTAGCTTCGACGTCTGTCAAAAATTTAACTCAAGTTCTCAGTACTCTGTCTACAATAGATTATTTCCTTTACATTGTTGGTAAAATAAACAGAAGGCAGCCTCTGAGGATTAATGCCTTGGAAGACAGATCTGTTAGCTGGATCTTTTTTAGAGTTGAGGGTATTAAGGTAAAAGACTCCCACTTAGAGTAAAACATGGAGCGAGCAGTAACTTTTCAAAGGTGACATTTTGGAAAAGAAATAGCTATCTGGGAGGCAAGTGCTACATGTTCTCTGATTCGATCCCTGCCGTCTGATCATGGAGTGAAAGTATCTGTGGATGTCAGTGCTTATGAACCAATGGCTTATGTGAGAGAGGAAACAGGCACCGGGTCATATGTTCTGGCTTCTCTTAACCGTCTGAATTTCATGAACTGTTATATTTTTCAGTAAGAGTTGTTCACAAAATATGAAAGTAAGGTTTAATTCGTCTTCACAAGAACTTTCAAATTAAGAAAAAATACAACAAAAAATATAATTTTCTTAGACCACTTGGTTGTATTTTTGGTTTGGTAGACCCACGTTTGGTAGGCGAAGGAATAGCTGTTGGCTGAGTTCTGGTAGAGAGGGGTAATAGCTGGGGAGCCCGGCCAGAGTTCTCTTTGAATGAAGCAGGCTCAAGCACACAGGTTTAAGCCTTATTAGAATGAAATTATAGCAAGCAGGATAGAGATCAGGTCCAACCCAGGGAAAGCGTGAGTAACATCCCTGGACCAACTTTCACCTGGCCCTGCTGGTCCTGCCATTTACAGTTGCTGCTAAAATAAACCCTGTCCTATGTGTAGCTGGCGATTTATTCCTTAACCTCATATATTAAAAAATTTATGACTTTTGCCATCTACTAAAATATACACATGCGGGAAGAGATGAGGGGAGTGAAGACTAACCAGGCTACTCTCAGGTCAGTTTTAGGGTGTGTTCCATACTTAAGTGTCACCCACTGTTCACCTGACTATCCGGCCTTTCCAGGAACATATAGGAGAGGGAGCCCAGCAGATCACAATAAACAAACTTTAAAGATTTGATAATAGTATTGAAGAGGAGTTCAAGTAGACATTTAGAAACAAGGAGAAGTAATAGGAAGCAAGGGCAAATAAACCTTTGAAAAGAGATTCAAGATACATATTTTGAAAAGCAGAATGGTCACAGTAAGCAAGGTAAAATATACACCAAAAAGAGATTGAGATATACATTTGAAGAAAAAAAACCAGAGTCCCAATATTTGATCCGAAGGGCAAAGGGATGGATGGAGAAAGCAAAACATGAAGTATTGATTATTGCTGACCACTAATTGTGGGTGCTGGGGGTGTTGCTTTCTCTCTTCAGTCCCACCTCTTTGGCAGTACAAATCCACACATGTATACCTGGTAATTTAATAAGTTATAATGATACCTTTCCAAAGATTGTGATTGTTACTGTCATGTTAAGAGACACTGCAAAGTGTGAAAATGAGTGGCAAGAAAAAGAGGACCTCTGGGTGGGTCACTGCAGACTAGAACTCAAAACAAGGCAAACACTTAGGATTCAAATTCCCACCTCTCCCTGCCAACCCACCCTTTTTAAAAGTAGGATTTATTTTTTAGAGCAGTTTTAGATTCACAGAAATATTGAGCAGAAAAGTATAGAAAGTTCCCATACACACTCAATTGCCTATGTGGGCAAAGCCTTCCTCACTATTGACATTACCCATAGAGTGGTGCATTGGTTACAATCGATAAACCTGCATCGACACATCATTATCACCCAGAGTTCATAATTTCCATTAGGGTTCACTGGAATTCTCTTATTTTTGTGTTTGGTATGAGGTGCAAGCTCAAGACCAGTGTCTGCACCAGGTTGGCCCAGAGCTGACATAGTCTCCTGTTCCCAGTTCCCTTTTAAAAGTCCTTATGTTTATCTGGGCTTGGTGGCTCAGCCTGTAATCCCGCGCTTTGGGAGGTGAGTGGATTGCCTGAGCCCGTGGGTTCGAGACCCGCCTGGGCAACTTGGCAAGACCTCGTCTCTACAATAAATCAAAAAATTAGCCGGGCGTGGTAGTGCGTGCCTGTAGTTCCAGCTACTTGGAAGGCTGAGGGGAGGGATCGCCGGAGCCCAGCAAGTCAAGGCTGTGGTGGCCGGGAGTGGCCACTGCACTCCAGTCTGGGCGACAGAGTGAGACTCCAACTCAAAAAGAAAAAAAAAAGCCCTTATTTTTTTACCAGGTCCCTCAATGCCTATGCCTCCATGCCATTTGAGATGCCCCATTTTATGGCCTATACAACCAAGGCACATCCAGTATTTCAGTTTTCTTTTTTTTGTTTGTGTGCTGTTTTTGTTTTAGCTCCCTCCCCACATCAGAATTTTTTATTACATCTTATTTTCCTGGGAAGAAGTTCAGTGCTTTTCAAGGTCACATTTAGTTATTTATACACAGATGTGGGCTAAGGTGTTAATGAGAGCTACTGGAGGCAAGAGAAAGTATGGGAGACAATACTTACCCAAAGGAAGGATGCTCTGATTCTGTGAATTTCAAGAAGCAGATTTAGGGCTCGGTGGCTCAGACTGTAATCCCGTGCTTTGGGAGGCTGAAGTGAGTGGATTGCCTGAGCCCGCAGGTTCGAGACCCACCTGGGCAACTTGGCAAGACCTCATCTTTACAATAAATAAAAAAATTAGCCGGGCGTGGTAGCGCACCTGTAGGTCCAGCTACTTGGAAGACTGAGGTGGAAGGATCACTGGAGTCCAGCAGGTCAAGGCTGCGGTGGCCGGGAGCCTGCCACTGCACTCCAGTTTGGGCGACAGAGTGAGACACCAACTCAAAAAAAAAAAAAAAAGAAAAGAAGCAGGCTTAAGCAAGCCAGAGGGATAAATGTTTCTGGGCTGGCTAGCTTCAGAGTACCTTTCAAATCATACCAGATAGAATTAGCCAGGTGTGGTGGTGCACACCTGTAGCTCCAGCTACTTGGAAGGCTGAAACGGAAGGATCGCCTGAGTCCAGCAGGTCAATGCTGTGGTGGCTGTGAGGGTGCCACAGAACTCCAACTTGGGCAACAGAGTGAGACTCCAACTCAAAAACAAGATAAAACAAAAAAAATCACACCAGATAGGAGGCTCTACCTGTGCAAAGAGTAAGGCCTGTATTTTCATGGCTATCATTTTCTTCACTAGTTTAGACTTAAAATGCAAAAAGCAGGATTGTCTAGACAATATTTCTCCTTCTCTCTTTTTCTCCCTCCTTCCTTCCTCCATTTCACAGGCAGAAAGATGAACAAACAATTCAATGCAAGTCACCTAGGGTTATAAACCTTCAGTTAGAGGTTTGTTGGTGATGTTTAACAACTGGTTCTCTGAAAAAAAAGTAAGTTTATGGGTTTATTATGAATTTTACTCATGTAAAAGGTGTGTGGCATACAACCTATTACTACTAATAAAATATAAAACACACTTTAGTGTAAATTCCATACAGCCAATTGAGTCTCAAAAAATATTTCTGTTGTTTTTTATTGAATTCGTATATTCATAGTCAACCTGTGGTTGTAATTTAACTGTGATATGACAAATGGAATTACAACCCCCAATCCACTAAACCTTTTTCTAATAAGTGTATTGTCATTGCATCTGTTATATAATCTATAGTTTATTTACTATTTACCATCCTCATACAAATTATAGTCATTAAACTGAGAGCTATGTCAGTTCTAATATTATTTGTAATGTAATTTATTTTTATAAATAATGGTTTTGTAAAGAAGTGACTTGCAAAATTCTTGAACATTTAACAACTGGCTCCTGTGAGCAAAGCTGGCTCTAGCATAACTCTGCCTTTGGGACTAGAAGTCACCTGGCTTGATTCTCTTCACACCTTCTCCAGAGCAGGTGTAGGATGTAGGACTCGGCCAGAAGCAGGAATAGGGTTTACTCTCTGAGTTGCCGTACTGCGGGGAGTCTGCTGACATGAAACCATCTAGCAGCACAGGCTGAGGCCTCTGGTTGAGGATTTGAGCCTCTTTATGAAGAGATATAACCTCTCTCCAGGCATACCCATTATTTCCCAGCTCAGGCAGACATGCTATATCCTCTCACAGAGGAGAAAGCATGGCTGAGAAGGGGGAAGGGTGGGAGGCAGGAATTTAAAGCAGTTGTTTTTCAGTCCATTTCCTTCAAGCCTCATGTCTTTCTACCCACCTGCTTGGCACAGCAGTAGCAACGTGGACAGGGTGACTCTCTGGGAATCAGCATGAGGTTCACCATCCAACCCCAGCCGACTTTCTGCCTTTCAATCACTGTTCTTCACCATCTAAATCTGGTTTGCTGTGAAAGTTAGTTCTGGGAAGAAATTTTTTATTTTATTTTATTGAGTTGGAGTCTCATTCTTTCGCCTAGGCTGGAGTGCAGTGGCACACTCACGGTCACTCCAGCCTCGACCTGGTGGGCTCAGGCGATCCTTCCGCTTCAGCCTTCCAAGTAGCTGGAACTACAGGCACGCACCACCATGCCTGGCTAATATTTTGATTTATTTATAGAGATGAGGTCTTGCCAAGTTGCCCAGGCTGGTCTCGAACCCGTGGGCTCAGGAAATTCTCTCACCTCAGCCTCTCAAAGTGCTGGAGTCACTATGCCCGGCCTGTTTTTGTTTTGTTTTTTTTTCCCAAATGACCAAACCTACAAATAACATAAACATGCATTGGGAAGAGAGAAGTAGAAAGGCACTAGATTTCTCCCCCCATTTGCTTATTAATTTCCAATCCAGGAACCTATAATTTTATGTCTGCTTTAAGTGGAAGAAGCACAATCTCCCCTGAGACTTGACTAAAACCCCATGATTTCCCTTTTCAGATTTTCTATTGATTTGACAGAGAGTCAATTGCCCTAAAGTTGAATTTTGTGTTTTTGCCAGTTGGGTGGCAGTGAGTTGCATTTAATTTTTGTCGTTATGAGTGTTATCATTATTAATACTGTTGCTTCAAAAAGAATGAGTGGGAGACAGAGCAGGAATGCGTGGGACAAGGAAACAAAAAATGACTTCAAGTTATTTTCTAAAAAAAACCTGGATTTCTTTTTAGTTGAGATAAAATTCACATAACAAAAAGGTCACCATTTTAACCATTTTAAAGTGGTCAATTTAGTGACATTTACACTTACACAATTTATATTTATACTTACAATGTTGTGCAGGCATCATCACTATCTAGTTCCAGAACATTTTCATCATCCCCAAAGGAAACCCTGTGCCCATAAGGTAGCAGTCACTCCTTCCCCCTCCTTCTCCCTCCAGACCCTGGCAACCACTAAGCTGCTTTCTGTTTCTATGGATTTACTTATTATGGACATTTCATATAAATGGAATTAAACAATATGTGGCCTTTTGTGGCTGAATTCTTTCACTCAAGATAATGTTTCCAAGGCTTATCTGTGTTGTAATATAGCATATATCATAAGTTAATTTTTAATTAAAAAAGGAGGAAAAAAGTCACAGGCTCGCTTCACCTGGCTGGATGTCTCCTTCTACTCAGTCCGTGAATTAATTGCCATTGCAAACCCTGGTCCCAAGCATATGAGTAAAGGGTATTAAGAAAAATAAAGTCATCTCTCCCAGGTGAACCAATTTTTAAGTTTTAGTTCTATTTTGATGTGTAGCTACTTGTGGACATTGTGTTAGTCTTGGTTTAGTTGTTTAATTTGTTTTATTTTTCAATAGCCATGGGAAAGTGAGAGACATAATCTTGGTAATGCATAAATAAATGTTATAAACAAAAGCCTATGAACTGATCACAGAGGAAATGGAGACTTCTCTTAATATATGGGTAGAATCTCATCACTTGCAAAACAAGCTCTTCACTCTTGTCAATTCTGTTAAGAGAATGATACCAGGAGAATCTTTGCCTAAACCTTTTCTGGGTCTCTGTGCCTCATCACTAAAGTCTGCAACAGGAAAACAAAGTCATTTATTAGGTTCTTGCTTATCCTTCTGTTGTTAATTTTTTTTAAAATCATCCTACTGGATTGTAAACTCTTGGGGGAAGAATCTAAGTCTGATTCACGTTTGTGTAATTCAAATCTCTGAAGATTCAAAGGCCCTCTCATCTGTGTAATAGTAGGACTTCAGATGCCTTTTTATGTTGTTATATTAATCAAAATAATTAATGTTTGCTGCAATAGCAAACAATATCAAATCTCAGTGGTTTAACACAACAAATGTTTACTTTTTGCTCCCATCACGACTCAACTCAAAGCAGTTCTGGTAAAGTTCTGCTGAGTCAGGATCCTTCTATCTTTTGAGTTTGTCATCTTCTATGGCCCTCTTAAAGTCCTCTGTATATCATCTTAATTGAGCTGACCAACAAACAGAGGTATCAAGCAGAGGATATCATGAAACTTTTTGGGTCCAGGCCTTCAATGGCCTACATAGCTTCCAGCTATGTTCCTTTGACCAATGCAAGGGGGCTGGAAGATATAGTTTTCTGCATGCTCAGGAGGAGAAAATGATATTAAGTCAGTCTCTGCCACTTTTTTTTTTTTTCCTCTAGCATGCTTTAGAAGAGTGAGTGAAAAGGTTTTTTTTCCTGGTTCCCAGGTCAGTCATGTCATGTCTATGTGACTGCTTCATGCCAGACTGGAAAACTCTACATACCATGGACCAACATTCACTTTCTTGCAGGTCACTCCTGCAGTTCCAGAACATTCTACCTCCCTTCAATCAATGCTGCTACTATGAAGCTGACCTCAGGAAGAGGAAATTTTGCCCTCTTTGCTACTCCACATAGATCCTTCCTTTACATGCAGCTAAGCCAAGGCCAGATTGTAATAACATAACTTTACTGGAGGCTTCAGTATCACAGAAAGAAATTATAGTAAAAAGAGATGTAAAGCTAGTGTTAGATATGATTGTTTTCAGAGTCCTCTAGCTGAAACCTGCATAGTTTTTAGTTTGCCTCACAGTGGTGGCAGTTTTCTTCTTATCACTGTAGGAGAAAGACATCAAGTATGTTATCTCTCTGCTGAGTCCCAAACCTCATATCCTTAAATCCCTCAAAAAGTAGAAAGTTCCCTGCCTTCTGAGTCTTTTCTGTCTTGCTTGAGTCTGCTCATCCCAATGTGGTAGGTTCTGGGAATTTCTATTTCATTTAGGAAAAAAATACAATCTCCATCTCACAAAAGGTAGCTTTTCTACTCAGAAGCACAGTCCCTTTAGAACATAATAATAGGACACTAGTTTGTTTCCTCAACTGAGTTAGAATAACACCTCACAAAAGGAACAATCTCCTCATTAAGATGTCCAGGATCTTTATCAGGTTCAAGCTTGGGTTGATGCTCAAATTCCTTGTTTTTCTCCTCCTTGCAGGAATCCCTGTGGAAAGAAAACATCTTCCAAGTGTAGAGCCTGGGAGTGAGAACTTAGTCCTGAGGTGACAGCCAGGAATGGTCTATGTTTCCCTTTCACAACAAGCTCCAGGTGTCTTGATTCTTTATCTGTAAAACTTGCATCTACCACAGGTTGGGCAGCATCTAACATAGTAGATACTTGACTAATAGTTATAGAAAGACTGGGTCATTGGTTGATTTGAACATTCTATTTGCTGGCTTCAAGAAAACTGCCAGTTAACTTGTGGTTTGCTCAAAACTCCAAACATTTCTTTCTTTATTATATTGTGAATCCATAGACTTTGATATTTTTTGGTCTTCAGCTTTCTGAAACTTTCTCAACTCTCTTGAAAGGAAGATTTAATTGTTATCTCCTCCATGCTATGACAGTAACTGGTTTACATTGTAATAAATCATTTGTCATATTGAATTTCAGTTACATGCACACAAGTCTGCCTACTCAAGTGGATTATGAACTGCTTAAGGGTAGAGATTCTCTTTCTATATGTCTGGTGTATGTTCAATGCTCAAAAGATGTTTTTTGAAAGTATGAATCCATAAAATAAATAAGCTATGCTTCCTGAGGTATACCAGCCTTCAGGTAAAAATTGAGTTACTGTAACAATCATCAAACAGTTTTTCTCTGGAGATCCCTTTTCTCATTACACACCCCTCAAATTCCAACAAGATATTTCTGATATTGTCTTGGAGTGAGCATTGAATATTTTCTCATTCACTCATTACCTCAAATATATTTTTAGGTGTTTGCTAAAGCTAAATAATACACCTGGGCCTGGAAATGTGGTGATAAAGATGGATGATAATGAGGAGGAGGAAAAGGAGGATGATGATGATTCCCACGAGTGTTTGAGAGACTCAATAAATAGCACTTCTCTTCCCTGAGTTATAAACCAATATAGATATAAGACTAAAGAGCTAGCATATAGAATCTAAATTATAACATTTAAAAAATCACTGATAAAGATAATAATGGAGAATGAGCCTTATGCCTATAGACAAGGGGGCTTTTTTACATTAAACCTCATAATTAATTAGACTTACTCTACCTACTCACAGGCAGTGATTCTTCCCAATGTAGTCTGCCTCTATGAAGTCAGCCATGGAGAAAAAGAATGTGTGCTCTGTGCAGGAAGGCTAGCCCTCAAGAGGAGTGGCAGGGGAGGATTAATTGATGGAATAAGATCTTTCTGGTTATACCATAGCTTTTGCAATTTTCCTGCCATGTTGGCTCTTATTGATGATCCTTCCTTCCTCCCTCCCTTCCTTCCTTCCTTCCTTCCTTCCTTCCTTCCTTCCTTCCTTCCTTCCTTCTTTCCTTCCTTCCTTCCATTTCTTTCTTTGAGTTGAGGTCTCTCTAAGTTGCTCAGGCCAGACTTGAACTCCTGGCCTCAAACAATCCTCCTATTTCAGCATCCCAAAGCACTGAAATGACAGGCGTGAGCCTCCATGCCCGGTGTCTTTCTTATAACTAATACTGAAAGTGACAGCTCTGCTGTCAATATCCCTGGAAGATGCAGCTGTTGCTGGGGTCAATCAAAGGCACTCCCACTAACATGATGGCCCAGCAACACCTGTGCCAAGGCTACTGACGCCTGGTAAAGGTGATAATGTCTGAACTGACTCCTGTGGTTGCCAAAATCAACAAAGTTGCTGAAGAAGTTGTTGGCACCAGAAGGTTTGCATGCTCAGCGTCTCTCCGAGCTTGTGGATAAAGAACTCTTGTGGTTTCTACTTGCTCTTTTTCTGCAGCCCTCTGGGCAGAAGTTTCAGGCTGGGTCAGTGAGGAGTGAGCAGAAGACTCTGAGGGACAGTCACAGGCCAGTGATGAGGATGACTCCAAGCAAGGTCATTCGTACTATCTCAGAGACACAACCTGAACTGAAAGAAGGCAGCGTTCACCAGACAGCCTCTTTCTTGTGTCCCTATATTGGGTCACATCATTGTTCTGAATTATAAATTAGTAATGCTTATAAATCCTTTGATGATCTTGTGACTAACAATAATTTACAACCTGTTTTTGTGCTGATATTAACAGATATTAATATGTTACATGTAAGTATTTAAAACGTACCTTTTTTATAACCCAGTTTTGATATTTCTTAATATAATAGTCCAGGAGAGTCAAAAACAGAAGGCAATTAGGGCTCTGTCAGCCTCCAAGAGACCCCCACACACTATCCCCTTTGCCCTTTTACTTCTCCCACTCTAGACCACTGTCCTTGTATCAAACTTACAAACTCTCTTTCCTAAGAGGAGTTCTTCCCAGGAGGCTCTTCTATCCTTCTGGAAAGGAAATCTCTGTTGGATCCCTCACTGACCCATAAGTCCTTGCAGCAAGCCTTGACATGCCTGAGTCCTAGAGTGAACCCAGCTTAGACTCATGCTGGGTGCCCTCTATGAATAAGGAATGGATCGGAAAGGGCTTACCTAAATTAATCCAAGAGTTTAATTAAACTCATAAGAATAACCCTTGTAGAGCAGATATAAGTAAGACCTTGTTTGTTGAATTTGTTTTCATTCTTCCTCCAACTTTAGCATCTGTTCAATATTTAGCCCTGACTAAATCAGCACATTTCTATATTCACAACTAGAAATAAAACTTGTGAGTACATTTGGAATTTAAGGAATGTTTAGAAAAAAATGTTGTTGGGCATCTGAAAGCTTGTTGGGGAGTTCTAGATCTTCTTGCATTTTGTTTTCCTCACAGGAGTTCTCACTTCTGTTTATATTTAGGACTCAAGTGTATTAATATGTTTCTCTGAATTCCCTGGGGAAGGTGCTTATTGAAAAGCCTGAGAGACTGGTGGCAGTAAAGAGGAAGTGGATAAAACTTCCATGCTTGATTGAAAAAACAAACCAACATGTAATTCTTCATGAATGTGTTGTCGTAGCTCTGGTTGGTGATAATTTTTGCCTGCTATCCTGCTGCTGACCAGTAAATCTAACCAGCTCCTCTTCCACATGCAGCATGGTCCCTCAACTCTGAGTGAAGCAACAATTCATGACATGCTTTGGGTAGTTATTATTATTGCTGATTCACTGGCTACTTTAGCTAAACCCACCACCAGTGTATACCTGCCTCAGGCATAGACAGAGAGTTGGGTGGCCTGATGCTATCTTAGGTAACTAGAGCATTGCTCTGGAAGTGAGAAGCTGCCTTTAAATTATTCAGTGAGCCTTCTTCCAGTTCACAGGCCTTTTGCAACAGTAGGGAAAGCAGCAGAAAAGTGCCATGATGGTCTTAACACAGCAGGATTTAAATGGAAGGAACAAACAGGGGAGAAGCTATCAACTGGAGGATGCCAAACTGAGACCAGAGTATTGCAGAGACTGTGCCTGCTCACCTCTTTTCCAGGTGGGAATTTTGGAAGAGAAGTGGGAAGGGTACATACAGCAGTTCTCAAGCTAGGTCACTGCAATGACCCTCAAGGGCATGTATTCATGTGTGTGTTAATGTGTGTATATTGTTCATGTGTCTGTTTCTTGCTAGACTATTTGTTGTTTAAGAACAAGGTCTTACGGCTGTCATTTCAGTGTTACAGTCCCAGCTTTGGCACTTAGTGACTCTTTATAAATATACATTGAGTGAAATGCGCTGTATTTGAACTTCTCCTTTCAGCTCCACTCATAGGCTCAAAAAAAAAAAAGAATCTATTTCATTCACTTTTCTTTCACTTAGCTCACAGCCCTTCATATACTTGAAGTCAGCTTTCTTTTCTCTAGGTTGAATGACCTTGTTGGATGCCTGGTAGCCTCAAAGGGATTAGTTACCTGGAGGATAAGTCCTTATATATTCCTTCTTTTAAATTTAATTTTAATTTATTTTTAAGATGTGGGATACAATTCAGGATTAGGTAGGTATGTGGTCAACGAGTCCTTATATGTTCTTAGCACAATGGAGATTAAAGCACTCCCAAATTTTACTGGCCACCATGTTAAGTGCTTCTGGGCACTATAGTTCTGCTACAGACATTCTATTCTAAGGATGAAAAACCCTTCCCTCTAGCCTCCCAGGTTCAATAACTGGGACCCATAAATTGAATAGATAAAAGACAGAGTAACAAGAGAAGAAAGCAGTTTTAATTACATCCATACTCATGAATCTTTACTAAGAGAGTTGTGGCTCAAGGAGTCAGCCAGAATTTGGGGCTTATATAAATTCTTAGGCTAGACAAGGAAAAGAGGGACTTGGTTTTTGGTGGGAGAGGTAAGTTATGGGAAAGTGACTAAGAAATGTGTGGTAAACAAGGGTTATTTAATAAGGTTTGCTTGCACAATTTAAGTTGGTGCCTTCTCCATTGATAAGAGTTATTATAATCCTCCTCCGCCTTCCTGGTTTGGGTGAATGAGACACTTTTGCAAATGTAAATTTCTTTTGTAAATGTAAACTTCCTTTACAAAAAGGAAACATATGCTCTGTTTTCAGAGCTCTTTTCTGAGTCTGATGTTCCTCAAGTGCCTTCAGCTCAGAATATTCCTTATGCCAAATAGGCCTATTTTGGGGTGGCATATTCTGGTCTCCTTCACTATTATAGTTCTTCCTACATCAGGATAGATTTTAAAAATTAGATGTGCTTCAGTATCTACAATAAATACACTTTGGAAGCAATAATGCTCATTGCTGTAAGTCCCTGGTATTGCTGGGTGCTTCACTGGACAGAATCTAACTACTCAATTGTAAATGTCTTACTCCGTGTCTTAGAGTAAGATCATTTACGCTCCTTCATGACAGGCAGGCCAGATTCCATTGCACATCTCTCATTATGTAGGATGGCACAAAGAGGGAAGAGATCATGGCAAGTTAGAATAGAGAATTCAATATGGCTGGTGTGTTGAGTGCAGTCTGGGCCCAGGAAGAGCTAATAGTCAAAGGTAAATATAATAAGTATTTGTTTTGTGCCTCTCTGTCATTCAGTCCTTCTATTTCTATCAGTAGTCCCTATTTTCATTTGCAATTCATCTTTTCTGCATATTATTTCTTGTGATCTAGATAGAGCTCCAGATCTGTGGGTAGAAATTGAATTGAGGCCTAAGTTAATTGGCACATCATATTTTCTTGGCACAAGGGTGGGATTTAGACTGGTGTAATCAGTATGAAATTCTGAACTTTTCTTAAGAATTCTAAGTAAAAAACACCCACTGTTTTCTACCAGATTTAAACCTAGAAATAAGTTATAGCCGGGCTTGGTGGCTCAGCCTGTAATCCCGCACTTTGGGAGGCTGAGGTGAGTGGATTGCCTGAGCCCGCGGGTTTGAGACCCGCCTGGGCAACTTGGCAAGACCTCATCTCTACAATAAATCAAAAAATTAGCCGGGCATGGTAGTGCATGCCTGTAGTTCCAGCTACTTGGAAAGCTGAGGCAGGAGGATTGCTGGAGCCCAGCAGGTCGAGGCTGTGGTGGCCGGGAGCAGCCACTGCACTCCAGTCTGGGCAATAAGGTGAGACTCCAACTCAAAAATAAATAAATAAATAAAAAAGAAATAAGTTATTTCCAGAGGAGGTGGCAGCCATTCTGGGGACATAGGGAGAGAGTCCATCTGAGAACAGAATCAACACAGAAGAAGTTGAATCATAGAACAGAGAGAAAATGGGTCCTGGAGATATCATTTGAGTCCTTGCAACATGACGTGCCTGAACTTCTGAACTTTCCAGTCACACGAACCAATACTTTTTCTTTTTTTATTTAGGCCAGTTTGGGTTGAATATTCTTTAATTTTCAGCTGCAAGAATCCCAATGTATACACTGGGTTAGATAAATTCCTTCAACAAGTCCAAAGAGTGAGCATAGGGTGAGGATTGAAAGAAAAAGCCAGACCAATTGTGAGAGGATACTGGAAAGGTCTACGGAGTATGAACGAGGTAGCCGCCATGAAGTGAGAAGATCTATTGACACCCCTGAATGGGCACATGCAAGTTGGGTCAGCAGCTAATAGCCTACTTGTCTTCCAATTCATCTTTTAAGTTTAATTTTTGGATGAGTCCCAAACATTCTTATTTAAAGCATAGCTTTAATAATCTAAATATGGCATGTAAACCTTCCCAAGGCCTACTGACCTTCTGAGAAGTATTTGAACCATAAAAACCAAAAATAAACTAAGTCCCTTTTCTTGAAAGTTTTTACCAACTGAAAATAAAAAAGCACCATAGATTCCTACAGTTCGATTTACTGCGAGTCTTAGTTACCAATAGCAACACATAGTTATTTTGAACACAGCCTCTGACATTGCTCTCTTTCTTTATATTCTTGTTGGCAAATGTGTAAAAAATCTATAGTAACCTCCCACAGAATGAATATAAAATTATTTCAGATAGTCACAGATACATGACAAATTATCCTTCAACCCTAACAAATCCTCAGCATCTGTGACTTTGATTCCATTATTGTTTTTCATCCTTGCTGATCAGAAAAAAAGGTTCAGCCAGGCTCGGTGGCTCAGCCTGTAATCCCGCGCCTTTGGGTGGCTGAGGTGAGTGGATTGCCTGAGCCCACGGGTTCGAGACCCGCCTGGGCAGCGAGACCTCATCTCTACAATAAATCAAAAACAAATCAGCCGGGCGTGGTAGCGCATGCCTGTAATCCGG
>NW_007233354.1:133673-150556 GCF_000164805.1 Carlito syrichta | reverse complement strand
GGCACTGCGCTCCAGTCTGGGCGACAGAGTGAGACTCCAACTCAAAAAAAAAAAAAAAAGAAAGAAAGAAAACAAGGTTCTCTCATGGTTAGGAGTTTAACCTATTCAAAAATATGGTGCTGATGTTTGAGTGAACAGTTCATGGAGAAACAAGAGTACACAATGGATTTTCAAAAACCACTTTTGGGAGGGAAGATGATAATTTGGGACTGGTTGAGAAGTTTCATATTCAAACTCCTGCAGTCTAAACCTTTCTCTTCTTAAAGAGTGGTGGTTTTTTCTCACAAATCCTTTTCATTCATATCTAGGAAAATTTGTGTTTCATTTTCTAGCCATAGAATACACCTGCAATCCAGTTCTTTGCATCTAATGCCAGCTCACTTAGTGACAAAGTGAATCAATATGTATAGTGTTGTGCAAAGTTTATTTTAATGTTTAACACACTGAATCTTTCTGTTCTTTGAACACATAGTCCAAGTAATTGAGCACTTAATTAGCCCTCAAAAGATTTTATGTATATTACTTTTGTCTCTTTATTTGGGTCCCATACACCAGAAAGGAAAGTCCCTCCTCTGTGATGGAGAATTGTTTTCTCAATACACCTACCCTATGAGGTCTCAGGAATGAGTGGCTACCATGTGGTTTCTGTTTACCTACCTGAAGATGTGTACTGCCCTCTTACTTTTGCTGGCTTATTCTTGCTCCTCTTCTCTTCACTTGAGTTCCTCTGACCTTTAAGCATCATGCGTTGGACTCTACCCTTCATCCCTCTCAGTTCTAGCTTCTTGTTCTCAGTATACTCTTTCTTACTACCAATGCTGCTGAGGTGTAAGCATACCCCTAACCAGAATGCACCATCATTATGACAGACCAGATTAAGAAAATGCAACTGTGTCTGTTATCTATTACTACCTAACTAATCATCCCAATACTTTGTGGCTTAAAATAACAACATATATTCTGCTCGTAAATATGAAATTTGGCCAGAGGTTGGCAGAGATAGCTCATCTCTGTTCCACCTGGCATCAGCCTTGAGTGTCTTTGAAGACTAGTATCATCTGAAGGCTCTCAGTCACTCACACGCCTGCTGGACGGACTCAAACAGTCAGGGCTCTTCAAGCATCTTGCTCTATTTTCATGTAGCCTTTCCATGTGTTCTCTCCAGCATGGTGACATCCAGATAGCCAGACTTCTCATGTGTCAGCTCAGGGTTCCCGAGGTGTTTGTCCTGAGAAAGCCTATTGGACGTTGTTTGGCTTCTTTTAATCTACTTTCAAAAGTCACAAACTATTATCTTCACTTTATTACATTTGCTAAAAGTAAGTGACTAAGGCCAACCCATATTCAAAGGGAAGGGAGTTAAACTCCACCATGTTATGTGAGGTGTATAAAATAATTTGCAGCCTTTTTATTATTATTATTTTATTTTTAAGATGTAGGGTACAAATGAGGATTAGGTACATACATGGTCATCATACAGGTAAAATGTGGGTACCCTTATTGATGTTATATGCCTCCCCCAGCAGTGTCCCACTACTGCCGATCCCTGTCTTATAGTATTATGATAAATGTTCAGGATCTGCAGGCCTGTTTTAAAACTGTCACATGATTCATCTCCATTCTGCAGAGTGTGAATTGGCTCACTCCCATCTGGGGCTTCTCTCTCTGTGTGGTTTCTCATCTTTAAGGAGGTTACCCTGGGCTTGTTGAAAACATGGCATTACATTTCAGAAGGGGAAGAGTGGAAGCTGTGAGGCCTAGGCTAAAACTTAGCAAAATATCATTTCTACCACATTCTATTGGTCAAAGTGGGTCACAAGGCCAATTTAGATTAAAGGGGTAGGACAAACACTATACCTTTTGATGTGAGAAGTTGAAAGAATTTGTGGCTAGTTTTGATCTCCCACATGTGGCCATCCAAACTTCTTTCCTTTAACAATAGGAGTTAAAGAACAGAGTCCTCAGATGTAAGAAGAGTTAGTGACACTATTTCATCCCTTTCTGGTATGTGGTGAAGTGGCACAGGAAGCTGTGTTGAAAAGAGTTTCTGGGAGTGTTTCCTTTCTGTCTTTCAGGGAATGCCCCTTCCTTTTTTCCATGGGGAAAGATTGCTGATGGATCCTGCCTTTGTGCAGAGAGAGTCACCAATCCACTAACTCTCTACCTGAGAGTTGATAAAGCCTGAGAAGCTGTAAGGAAGGGATATTCAATCTTCAGGAAATGATTGAGGGGGTCCTGAGTGTTGCTTTTTACATCCTCACCTGCCCAAATTCACATCAAACATTCACATTGAAATGTGAATGGAATAGAGGGTGGAACTAAGTGTTCTTAGCATTACAGAGGGCAGAATTAGAAGCTGTGAGTTTATTCAGCTAACTTGCTCCCTTACAGTGTATGAGGATAGATGAGGTAGAGTGGGCTAAGGGGAGTACTTGGCCTCACTGAGCTCTCTGCCACTCCCTAGCTCTATCTCCCCAATCTTCCACATGCGTTTCTCATATTACAAACATTCTCTTCAAGCACTCTTTCTTCCTGTGCGAATACTGCACCTCTCCACAGGTTAGAGGAGTCTCAGCCCCGTTCCCTCTTGTGTCTTACACACTCATCTACCTCAGGCTTCAGTTAGACATCAGTGGAATCTTTCCTGGAGTCCTCTATTGGCTCTGAAGACAGGGTTGGTTGAACTCAGTCTCCTTCTCAGTTCATGTGGATGGGGTATAGGGTGGAAGAAGCACCAGGTGAGCTAATACCATTCAACCAGCAATAACCTTGACCAATTTCTCTTAAATTACCCCACATCAGTCATACCATGGAGAGGACCAGTTTTACTATTTCTGTTTTTTTAAAAACAATTTTTATTTTTAAAGATGTGGGGTACAATTCAGGGTTAGGTATACAAATGTTCATTATGCAGGTACCCTTGTTGATGAAGTGTGTCCTCCCCTTCCCTGGCAGTTTCCCACTACTGCCAATCCTTTTCTTATAGTATTATAATTGTTCAAGGTCCACTTATGAGTGAGAACATGTGATATTCAGTTCTTTGTTTCTGTAGATACATCATTCAATATTATAGATTCTGAGTTCCTCCAGATTGCTGTGAAGTTCACGATTTTGTCCTTCTTTATGTCTGTGTAATAGACCATTGTATATATGTACCCAATTTTTTTAATCCAGTCCTCTTTTAATGGGCAGCATGATTGGTTCCATGTTCTTGCTATTGTGAACAATGCTGCAATAAACATATGTGTGCAGGTATCTTATTCATAGAGTGATTTGAGTTCTTCTGGGTCTATTCCCAGTAGGGGGATTGCCAGGTCAGATGGAAGGTCAATTTTTAGATCTGTTAGGAATCACCACACTGTCTTCCACAGAGGCTGTACTAGTTTACAATCTCACCAGCAGTGTAGAAGTGTTCCCTTTTTGCCGCATACTCTTCAGCATCTGTTGTTTTTTTTGAGTTATTGATGATGGCCATCCTGATTGGAGTTGGGTGGTATCTCAGTGTAGTTTTAATTTGCATTTCTTTGATGACTAGTGAGGCTGAGCATTTTTCATGTATCTGTTGGCTGCTCGTATGTCTTCTTTTGAGAAGTGTCTATTCATATCTTTTGCCCACTTTGTTTTTTGGGTTTTTTTTTTGGAGTCTCACTCTGTCTCCCAGACTGGAGTGCAATGGCCGCTACCGGCCACCGCAGCCCCAACCTGCCAGGCTCTGGCGATCCTTCCGCCTCAGCCTTCCAAGTAGCTGGAACTACAGGTGCGCGCTACCACGCCTGGCTAATTTTTTGATTTATTGTAGAGATGAGGTCTCACCAAGTTGCCCAGGCGGGTCTCAAACCCGCAGGCTCAGGCAATTCACTCACCTTGGCCTCCCAAGGCACGGGATTACAGGCTGAGCCTCCGAGCCTGGCTGCCCACTTTGTAATGGGTCTATTTTTTCTTTTCAAAACACTGCTCAAAGAAATCAAAGATGACACAAACAATGGAAAAATATCCCATGCTCATGGACTGGAAGAATCAACATTGTTAAAATGTCCATCCTACCTAAGGCAATCTACAGATTTAATGCAATACCCGTTAAATTACCAGCAGCATTCTTCTCAGACCTGGAAATAACAATACAGGAATTCAAATGGAAACATAAATGACCACGAATAACCAAAACAATCCTCAGCAAAAAAAAAAAGCAGGAGATATCACACTCCCAGACTTTAAACTTTATTATAAAGCTACAATAATCAAAACAGCCTGGTGTTTGTACAAGAACATTCATATAGACCAATGGAACAGGATTGAGATTCCAGAAGCAAAACCTCAATTTCTCAACTAACTCATCTTTGACAGTTTTACTTTTTCATTGACCTTCTTTATTGTGATTTTGATCCTACTTCTTATGAAATAATAGTCCTGACTTTATTGTGGTAGATGTTCATTTACTTCAGTTTCATTACAGAAGCCCTCACATTAACTGCAAATGTCTTTATTTGGGCTCTTGTGCTGTATGGCACAACTCTTGATATGGTATCTCCCAGATTGTTGAATTTCTTCCCTTAAAATTGCAGAAGTTAAGGGGGGGTTAGGTAGGTTTCAGTCTCTTTCTCACAAGAATATCCCTAAAAAGATGAGCTAGGAATGGAGGAATGAAGCAGGGATGTCCTTGTCTATTCATTATATTTCAATTGGATCCAAGAATCCCAGGAGGATAATACAGTGTAGAATAAGCATCATCAAAATTATATAGGCATATTTTTAAAATATGGACAAGTTTATAATGTAGAATGCTGGTGTATAGCTAGCACCCAGTGTGTTTAACCCATTAGATAAGTAGTTGTGTAGCTACAATGGAAGAAGTTTCTTTCAAAATAATTTCCCCATAATTAGGATTTGTACTTCAAGGACATTTCTAATTGTAGGAGAATATTTTAGGCTACATGTCTTCCAAAGGGTGTTAGAATTTTACTGGTACATTTAAGCGAATCTATCCTCATTCATTCATTCATTCATTTGCTTAAAAACTAATTTTTTTAGCACATTCTGTATCAGATACTCTACTAGATCTTGGGGATATTACAGTGAACAAGAAACAGAATCTCCGCTCTTGGGCACTGACAATATAAAAATCTTGGAGATTCTAATAAATTTTGACTGTTTGTCTAAAGAGCATTACGTAGCTATTCTGCAGATCCTATTTAGTCAGCTGCTATTCTACTAGTCTGCCCCATGACTGTCTTTACGTACCATGTCTCAACACTCTAACCTTCTACTGCTGGATTATACTGCCTAATTTTCTCATTGGCCCCCAAATCACTATTTCAAGTAGAAAACAGCAGTCAGGAAAAGCATAAAGTATTTTCTTTACCTTCTTTCAGATTGACAAGTTAGCTATGTTTCCAGCAGCAAAGCAAGCACATTTATAAGTTACATATCACCAGCTTTATCATTCATGAAAACACCTCCAAGACTCTTGCAATAGCATGATTGTGAGTTGTAGCTTTAACTGCTGATATTAGAATGTGGAGGCAAAAGTAACTCCGTTTTGAATGTTAACCTGCCATATTGACTTCTGGTTAACCTCAGTTCTGGGAATGCCTCTAAGATTCCTACTTTCACGTGCTTACTATAAATCCTGCCATTAGGTCAAAACATTCTTGATGTTATCATAAACACATACCATAAATCCTGCCCTTAGGCAAATTCTATGGTATATCAGCCCTGGGTCTAGTGGCTAACTGTGCTGAAATCTACCATTTCTTCTCAAAAATGCTAGAGACCTGGCTTTCATTCCAAAGTCCCTATTAAATGTTTCTTTCTGAAAACTGGATTTGTCAGCCTTTTTCTTTAGCTTCTTAGTTCCCTTAGTCTTTGGAGTTGGTTTGCATTTGACTGTTCATCTTGAAAGAGAAATTTTCCTCTCATTTTATACTTGTTAGGTATCTTAGAGGTGTTTCAGAGAGGATGCATTTAGGCTGTCACTTAGGTGCCATTATAAACCAAATATATATATGTATGTGTGTGTGTACATATATATATTTGATTCAGGGTCTCATTCTGTTGCCCAGAATGGAGTGCAGTGGCATAATCATGGCTCACCACAGCCTCAACCTCCTGTGTTCAGGCAATCCTCCTGCCTCAATCTCCTGAGTAGCTGAGACTACAGGTACATGCCACCATGCCAGGCTAATTTTTTAATTTTTTGTAGAGACAAGGTCTTGCTAAGTTGCCCAGGTTGATCTCAAACTCCTGGGCTCAAGTGATCCTCCTACCTCAGCCTCCCAAAGTGCTGGGATTACAGATGTGAGCTACCAAGTCTGGCTGATATACTTTATTTCTAGATATTTAACTTTTATTCTTTCTTTGTAGTGTTAGAACAAATTGGAATGACACATACTTTCCAATTGACATTGCAGCCCAACCCCTGTTCAAAGAAAGTTTCTAATAGAAAATTTTAAGTACCTTTACATAATGAAAAAGCCCAAATGATATTCAGCCCAATTTTCAAGCATTTTGTGCATTTTATTTTGTTCTAATTATTTGGAAATGGGTAATTCCAGTATAAAATAAATGGCATCTCTATGTTAGCCAGAAGAATGACTCAGAACTAATCAGAATACCTTATTCTGACTGGTTACAATACATGTACTCTATTTTATTTTAACAACGACTAGCCATCATAGTAAGAAGAAAGAATCATTTTCTTCCAAGTCATTTCAAAATGAATTAATCACAAGTGACACTGAACTTAAATGGTAGCTTGTAATTTCATAAAGAAGCACATTTTGTTCAGTAAAGGAAGTGAGAGGGCTAGTTTCTTCGTGTTCATAGGAATTCACTAATTTATAAATGTTATAATTAAGGGCACTAATGCTTATTGCTGCAGTTCAAGACAGAGGCCAAAACATATGGCCGAATCTTGTCCAGGCACCAATTATCACTTGATCCAATCTCATACACTTTTCTCTGCCTTCTCAGACCACAGTTTTGACCCATTTGATTATTTGAAAGTAAAATGAATCCTGCTTTCTGCTTTCAGTAAGGCATAGGAGATCTAGATATAGTTCATTTGATGAAGTGTTCAAAGACATAGATGGAGTCCCAGAAGCAATGGTCCAAATCCAAAATGACTTGATAAGACATCAAGGGGCTTTGGGTCAGAAACTCTTTTATCACAAATCTGCCGCACAGAGTAAGCTAGAAATTGGAATTGAGACCAATAGCACAACATTGCAGTGGTTCTTGCAGTGGTAACATTGCAAAACATGAGCCAAAACATTTCTTCTTGATCCTGCCCCTCCTGAGAGGTATCACAATAATTCAGCTCTGGCCATCCATTATTTGCAGCGGCTGTCTCACCTGTCTAGAGGCATTTGCTAAACAGGCATTTCATTTTGCATCATTTGTATCTGCACAAAACTAAGGAGTAGGTAAGGTGTTAGGCTTGCAGGGCTATAAGATAGGGAAAACATGGGTGATTTAGATGATGTTTTTGCATTTGAGTTTGTAGGAAGATGATAACGTGGGGTGGGAGACATGAACACAATCTCCACATCAACATGTCAGAGATCTCCAAACATGGGAGTAAATCCAACATAGGGAAACTGAATATTGTGTAGTGAAAATTGGTCCTTAAGGGTCAACACATTTTGCACATGTTTTGCGAAGTACGCCTTCCTTTCCTTACATAAAATGGTCTTCTTAAGGATGCTGAGCAGAGACACCTGAAGCCTATGGATAATTAGGGAACATCTTTCAGCAGAGCTGCTCCAGAAGCATGAAGATGTTCCAGCCGGTAAACTGTTAGAGAACCAGAAGGGAGGGACACAAGGCCTCATTAAGAGAAAAACTTGCTACTGAGGTCCAGACATTTACCCGCATCTGACACTCTTTTCTGATCCTCTGATCTTTTCTGATCTGCTGATCCTCAGCTCCCTGGCTCTGTACAGTTCAACTCTACTCTAGCCCAGAGCCTCAACCATTGTCTCTCCCATCCCTTTCCTGGCTCTGACCATTGTTCTGAACTTGATTCCATGATGGGAGCCTAACCACACTTCATGTTGCTGATCTTGCTGCCTGTTTGTGGCCCTGCATTCTCCCAGTTATTCTAACTGGCAGCCCTATCCTCAGGTATCCTTTATGGTCTGGTTTAGAAGTTCCTGACCTTGGACAGTATTTAGATTTTTAATTAGTCACAGCCCTTACGGCAGAGCTTTAGCTTTTTCCTTTGGCACATATTTCAGTTTATTTGAGGTTGAGTGAAGAGTCTCTATAGCCATGGTTCTTCTTTTATTTTTGTAGACTCAGTGTAACTTAGGGATATGCCCAATCTCATCAGTAATAGAATTTCCCCCAAGATCATGACTTCAAAACTAAGTTGGTAGAGAAGGTGAAAAAATCTTCATAAGGGTATATCAAATTCTCCCAGGGTGAGAGGAAAGTATTATAGAAAAAAAGTTTCTCTCATTTGCCTTTGGATTTGCTGTACCTCCAGTGTGGCAAGCCTTCTTTCAATACCTGTTTGTTCTTTGGGAATCACTGCTAAATGTAGGCTAGAACAAAGACACCTTGCAATGGGGCTGCTCATCATTTTGCTTTTCTGCAACAGGAGTCAGAAATAAGAGAAACCAAGAGAATACGAAGTTTACCAAGTATCCCTCCCCTCAGCATAGGACATTCAGAGTACATGCGTCTGAGTCCCAGATTTTTAAATTCTCTGCCCAGAGTGAGTAGAAGCCAGTGAGAGCAGGACTGGACGTTCACAACTCACAAATACTGCTTCGATTTTGATGAATGTATTTTCCCTGCATTCTGAGTCAAGTGAACAATCTGGAAAGAAAATATTACATGAGACAGTCTGACTCTGATGACTGGACAGTGAATTGAGAGAGGGACAGGAGAGGAGAAAGGATAGCTTTGGAGAGCTTTCTTCTTGACACCCATGCCCCTGAATTGCCATGTGTCTCTGGGCAATTCTATTATTATTTCTGAACTTTCCTCTCTAAGTTGAAATTTGCATCATGCAGTTAACAGCACAACGAGATCTTTGAGTAGTAGTTGATGGTACTGTTTTCCACATGCACAACTTCCTAACATTTCATGTCCATAAAACATCTTTCTGGCTGCTACTGACATTTTGTTAAGGTTGTCATAGTTCTGAGAAGTTAGTGGGAAAAGTTACTATTATGCAGCAATAGTCCTAATCACAATAATTTTCAGAGGGAGAGCGGGCATCTCACAGCAGTGCCATTTGTCAGAGTCAAAACTGGTCTTGTGATGTAACATACACTTCCATACCACAGAGAAAAACAGTAAAGTCTAGTGTTGTTTGCATCAGAACATTAGCACATCTAGAAGGAATCCCATAATGCTACCATCAGCTTTTTGTTTTAGCGAAGCAAGCTAATGCTCAGTTTTGGAGTTTCTTTTTTTTTGAGTTGGAATCTCACTCCGTTATGTAGGCTAGAGTGCAGTGGCATGTTCAGGGTCACTCCAGCATCAACCTGCTGGGCTCAGGTGATCCCTCCGCCTCATCCTCCAAGCAGCTATAACTACAGGCTAGCGCTACCGCGCCCGGCTAATTTTTTGATTTGTTGTAGAGATGAGGTCTTGCCAAGTTGCCCAGGCTGGTCTCAAACTCATGGGCTCAGGCAGTCCCCTCACCTCAGCCTCCCAAAGTACTGGAATTACAGGTTTGAGCCACTGTGCCCTGCCTACTTTTGGAGTTTCTAAGACATGCCACCAATAAATGGCAGGATAACTGTGGCATATCAGATAAGAGTATGCCTGATAAAGGTAGTCTAGTGCAAGGCATGCTACCTATGTGGTCTGACCATTTTTGGAACCAAAATCTTATTTCCTATTTCCTATTATCAGTAAAATTCTATTTGGTATAGGTATATGTATCAATATATTTAATTATGGATATTTTTTAATGCTAGACTTTATAAGCATTATTTCAGACTGACTAAATTTACATATGAATTAACTCTGTATAGTTTTCCTTATAGTAAACTCAGTCAAGCATGATTATTTACAACAAGCTATATATACTCTCTATTGTGAGGATCACATGATTAATCTCAAATTTCTCCACAGTAGGAATTATTGAAATACTTTTCTAAATGTGTCTAGGAGAATTATCTCTGTTTTGATACAGTTTTCTCATTCTGATCTAGGTTCTGCAAGTGCTCTTATTTATGGCTCATACTGTTTATATATCAAAGACCTTATACTATTGACAGATAATTTTCAGTCTTTGTTATCTGCAGTGGCTCAGATTTGGAATTTTAAGTACTGAAAATTTATCAATTGCAGTTTAGCAAAGTTGTTGGTTTCCAATACAATTTGAAAAAAAGTTTGTTACTAGTTATATATTTCTCACAAGGGGCTTCTCTCTATATTTTAGTCATTTGCCAGTTTTTGTTTTTCTCTGAATGCTTTCTAACTTCTGCCTACAAGTTTTGCCACAGGCTGCCAAACTCAGTGAGGGGAAGAGAGGGTAGTGGGAGCTGGGGAGACCTGCTTTATAGCCCCTGGGTTTTCACTGGGAAGAAATGTGTGTTCAGTAACTTGGATGGATTTAGAGTTGATCATACTCAGTGATCTATCACAGAAACAAAGAACAGAGTACCATATGTTCTCACTCATAAGCAGACCTTGAACAATTATCATAATGCTATAAGAAGGGGATTGGCAGTAGTGGGGAACTGCCAGGGGAGGGGGGTGGGATTGGCAGTTGAGGGAAACTGCTAGGGGAGGGAGGGGCATACCTCATCAACAAAGGTATCTGTATAATCAACATTTGTATACCTAATCCTGAATTGCACCCCACATCTTTATAATTAAAAAAGATAAACAGACAAACAAGCAAAGAAACAAATAAATAAAAGATGCCAGGAGCAATACTGTTTTAAAAAGAGCTCTGGTTGCAGCTACCCTGGACTTACTATTTAACCATTTCATACCCAATTTTGAACAGGATACAGAATCATCTTTCACAACAAGCAGAAAGCACACTGGAGTTCTGACTCTTAAAAGAGATAGCAAACAGAATTTGAAGAGTTAGTTTAAAAACTTAAAAGGATTCAAGTTTAAAGAAGAAAGTGTTATTCAGTCTTGCCAAATTTCAGGATAATCAAATTCTTGTATCTGCTCATTAATTTTCTACAATGCTTATCTATATGACTCTTGGGTCAACCGGATTCATTTTACACACCATGTGCTATTCTCCCTACAACCCTGTCCACTCCCACCCTCTTCTCCCTGCCTCTTCCAAAACCCCAATTCAACTGCCTGATCAGTCTTGTGTAAGACACATTTCCCAAACTTAGTTCCGCAGAACCCCATGTCACAAGGTGTTAGTAAGTGTGCTGTGAAGACAGTATGCTGTGCTGAAAACAATATAGTAACTGCCAGATTAAATTAAGAAAAATGGTCCATTTGTTTCAGGACTTCCAGGATCTTTATTATGTCAATACTCATTGTAACTTGTAAAGAGAGACACCATATCCATATCTGTGTTTCCTGTATGTGTGATGGTGGCAGGATATTTTGTGGTATGTGTGTGTTAACTTTAAGAGTTTTCAGTGTACCCAAAAGATGGTTTGGGCAATGCTGACCAAAGAACATTCTCCAAACAGCATCCTGAAATATATCTTTACATTATCCAACCCAAGTGCTACAAAGAATAAATAAGGACTAAAAAGCCAGTTTCTTTTTCTGTCTCCATATTATAGTTGGGAATCTGTACCCAATCTGAGATCTCTGAGTCAACTCTGATGGCTTCTCTCCCTCTTTTCGCTTTTACATTCAGCATTCAAGGTTCTCTGTACTATGACTCCAACCTACTTTTTCCAATTTTACTGCCTGACTTTTGAGGTGGGACTATACACAGGTCAATCACTGCATCTCTCACTATCATCTACCTATACCTATGAAATGTTCATTCCTTGAATCTATCCCTAGAATCTCCCACTTTTGCCCTTTTCTCATTCCATTCTCTTTACCATAAATGTCCCTTCTGTTGTTGTTTATTTTATTAATGATGGCCATTCTTACAGGGATTAGCTGGTATCTCAATGTGGTTTTGATTTGCATTTCTTTAATGATGAATGAGGCTGAGCACTTTTTCATGTGTCTGTTGACCGCTCATATATCTTCTTTTGAGAAGTGTCTATTCATGTCTTTTGCCCAGTTTTTTTTTTTTTTTTTTTTTTTTTTTTTTTGAGTTGGAGTCTCACTCTGTTGCCCAGACTGGAGTGCAGTGGCCGCTCCCGGCCACCGCAGCCTCGACCTGCTGGGCTCTGGCGATCCTTCCGCCTCAGCCTTCTGTAAGCGGTAATTTGCCATCGTTTTTCTTCTTATTCTTTAGTAATACTAACTTCTATCAATTGAACACCTACAAATATGCTTTACATAACTTTTCCTTACTAACTCTAAAGTTAGTGTTATTATACACTTTTTACAAATTAAAAAAACAGTTGAATTACTCACACATACTAGCATGACTCAGGTATCATCAAAGAAGACTAAAAAACTGTGTTCTTTTTATGACTGATGGAAGGACACAAAAAACTGAATTAAGGGATGTAGATGATTTAAGAAGAGCATAGCACATAATATGAAGGAAAGAGTTTGTGAGTGGGAATGGTGGAGAAATATTTGAAAGCACATATAGAGACTCAATCTTACAAGTTTTGGACAGGCTTTTTTTTTTTTTTTTAGAAAGCAGGATTTATTGAGAGGACAGAAAAGCTCCCACAGTGGAAGGGGACCCGAAGGGGTTGCCTTTGGACAGGCTTTTATTTACTTTTAAAAATTTTAATAATTTATTTAATAGAACAACAAATACAAAATCTTATTTCAGCATGTTATTAATATAAAAAAAATTAATGAAATATTTCACATTCTTTTTTCATACTACAAGTATGTCTTTGAAATCCTATGTGAGTTTTATACTTAGAAAATATCTCAACTCAGATCAGTCACACATGGCCATGATTACTGAGCTGGGGAGCAAAGCTAGGGAAAACTCTGCACAGGAATTATGACAGTGAGGTACATGTACAATCTGCCTCTGTTCCATTCCCAAACCCCATCACAACTATCAAAGGAAAGGTATGAAACCTAACCTGGTGGCCAGTGGGAACATGTGGCAGGCTGGAATCTGAGTGCCCTGAGCTGAGACAGGGTTTTTTGTTTGTTTGTTTTAGTTGGAGTCTCACTCTGTCACCCAGACTGGAGTGCAGTGGCCGCTCCTGGCCACCACAGCCTTGACCTGCTGGGCTTCAGCGATCCTTCCGCCTCAGCCTTCTAAGTAGCTGGAATTACAGGCATGCGCTATCACGCCCTGCTGATTTTTTAATTTATTGTAGAGATGAGGTCTCGCTGCCCAGGCAGGTCTCGAACCCGCAGGCTCAGGCAATCCACTCACCTCAGCCTCCCAAAGTGCTGGGATTACAGGCTGAGCCACCGAGCCCGGCTGAGACAGGGTTTTAAATCAATCTTTTTTTTTTTTTTCATCTCACCAGAAGACAAATTCTCAGTCAAAAATAGCAGTCTCTAAATTAAGTGGGCATATCACACTAACAAACACACATTGCTCTCTTGATTGCTCTATGAAAGTTATATTTTTTGATTTAGAGATTACAACTAAATTGTCTTTTGGGTGGACAAAAGAGAAACATTTGATAACAAATATGTTGGCATCTTGCAGTGTAGAGCTGATTCTGTTAGCTCTTCCCAATAATCACATTTCCTATAGGACATAAAGTGATGCACTCAATCATGACAATGAACAAACTGCACCTAGCTCTTAGGTACTTTGATTTGAAAAGTGAGTTTCATACCATCTTTTTTAAAGTCTATAAAGATTTTAATGAAACTGCAGAAAACCTAAAGCATAAGATTATTGATATCCAAACACAAACTAACTCTTAGATACTTTGATTTGAAAAATGAGTTTCAAATAGTCTTAATATCTAAGAAGATTTTTAATGAAACTGCAGAATACATAAAACAAAATTGTTATCTCTAAACACCAACTAGATTTTGCTCAACAATATGAATATTTAGGAGTGCAAATGTAAAGATTGACAAATTTCATTTAGTTCATAAGCTTCTTACTAAACAAAATGAACAGGTCCTGTCTGTTTAATGTTGTGCACACCTTGCATACAACACTGCTAAAAAGAGGTATGATTTTTTTACCTGTGATAATAAAACTTTCATAATGAGAGTTGTTGACTGATTTTTAGTTTCTTTAAAATGTGCAACAGCAGTCAGTAAAACTTTTGACTTTATAGAAATGGAAAGAGATATCCCTAGACTTGTGCCTACAAGATGGCTATCGTTGATGCTGGCCATCAATGTTAAAGTGTTGACCTGCTATAAAATACATTTTCAAAGTTTGGGAAAAGAAGACTGTCTCCAATGTGGAAAAGCATTATGGATGAGAATGGAGAAAAGGATTATTGTAAAATCGAAATGTATATGCTTTTTCCCTAAAACTATGCGATGATCTTTGGAGAGGATATAAGGAACCTAGAAAAGAATGAACTGACTGTACCTGAATAACTTGATGTTATGTGTTGGTTGTGATAAAAACTCATACGGTTTTAAAAAAACGACTCATTTCTTGGGAAAATAACACTGCTTCAGAACTAAAAAAAGAAAAAAAGTCACCAGTAAAGGGCAGCCAAGTTAAACAGAACTTTCTAAATGTCTTTAAGAAAAGAATAACTTATTTGGAACCCAACTTCTATTCTAATTACCTCGGTGCCTTAAATCCATTTTCCCTGAGAAGGGATGTTTAACTTATGCTGAATCCAGTGTACTCCATAGTGTTTAAAAGTAATGGATATAGACAGGCTCGGTGGCTCAGCCTGTAATCCTGCACCTTTGGGAGGTTGAGGTGAGTGGATGGCCTGAGCCCGCAGGTTCGAGACCGCCTGGGCAGCGAGACCTCATCTCTACAATAAATCAAAAAATCAGCCGGGCGTGGTAGCGCATGCCTGTAATTCCGGCTACTCGGAAGGCTGAGGCGGAAGGATCGCTGGAGCCCAGCAGGTCGAGGCTGCGGTGGCAGGGAGCGGCCACTGCATTCCAATCTGGGCGACAGAGTGAGACTCCGACTCAAAAAAAAAAAAAAAAGTAATGGATATTTTAGACAGGATAGCTTTTTCAACAAATTTATAGATACGAAGGACCTGATTGACAAACAACTGGTCTACCACAACAAGCCGAGAAGACAGTTTTATTTATTATCATTGTTATTATTATTATTATTATTATTAGAGTTGGGATCTCACTCTGTCACCCAACTTAGAGTGCAGCAGAGTGATCACAGCTTACTGCAGCCTTGACCTCCTTGGCTCAAGTGATTCTTCTACCTCGACCTCCCAAGTAACTGGGATTACAGGTGCATGCCACCAAGCCCAGCAAATTTTTTTTCTTTTTTTTTTATAGAAGAGACAATGTATCACCAAGTTGCCCAGAATGGTCTCATATCACTGAGCTCAAGCAATTCTCCCACCTCGGCCTCCCAAAATGTTGGGATTACAGACATGAGCCACTGTGCCTAGCCTGTTGTGTGTTTTTAAGATACGGAAAAATAAGGCTTAAACAAAAGAACATAACTACAACAGAAATAATTAAACTGTCACTATTAAAAAAAAAAAGACATGTTTCTTTCTGTACCATGATATAGTAGGATATTTTACTCTATTTTCTCTTACAAAAATCCTTCTCTGTTCTGCCTATGGTCTTGAGTAAATTATTTTCTGCATGTAGTAATAAACTAAATGCAGTTAAATTCACTTTACCTGTAGCCTTGCTCTTGTCAAGCCCACATTACATTCATTTCTGGTGTCTGTAAAATGTGGTAACATAAAGTTTAATATCCTCACAACAAATGTATTTCAACATGGAATCCTTAGGATTTTATTTATAATAGTTCAGATTTGTAGGAATTCATTTTCAGCTCTCCAAACTGATCTCTACAAAGATCAAAAGATTAGCTGGGCATGGTGATGCACCTGTGGTTCCAGCTACTTGGAAGGTTGAGGTGGAAGGATCACCTGAACCCAGCAGTTAGAGTCTGTGGTGGCCATGAGTGTGCCACTGCACTCCAGGCTAGGTGACAGAGTGAGACCCTGACTCAAAAAAAAAAAAAAGAAAAAGGCACACAATACTATAGCTTATAAAATGTAAGTATCCAATAAAGAGTCAAATAAATTGTATTAGAACAAACACTATGAGAATATTTTTATATTTTTCTCACACATATTTTTAAATCGGTTCTACTATTAATTACTACTAATTCAACTTGGTAACTAGTCCTGTTATTATTTTATTTAATTAATAACATTTATGTAAACACAAAAGCAAACAATATGGAATAAAATATTATTTCAAATAAATGCCCTTTTGAAAGTGTTTTTATGTTAAATTAGTAAAATGTATAAATAGAAATTTATAATGTTAGTTTTTCTGGTTTGGTATACTGTGTCCTTATTTGTCTCTCTAAAAAACTGATTACCTGTGAGAGATGGGCTCAATAAATGTCAGGGTCAAAAATGAATGTAACTTACATGTGTGATAAGGTTTTGGGACCTTTCATTTTTCCTGTGCCGTGTGAAAAACACCTTTACCTATCTGGGGGAAATACCTTATCTTTTAATCAGATTCTAAGATTTGAATTCAGATATTTTCTTGGCTATGACTAAAAATCATTTCACAAATTGTTATCCTAAGCAAATCTCACTAATGAGTCAAATGGAAAATGGACATGTAGGTAACAGTTGTTCATTGTGTGAGAAGCTAGTAGCCCAAATGTTTACACACACACACACACACTCTCTCTCTCTCTCTCTCTCTCTCTCTCTCTCTCT